>NW_027212951.1:17500-25000 GCF_030788295.1 Drosophila virilis | reverse complement strand
GCTTTACTTTATTAACAATCTTCTTACTTTCTTTTTTCCTATGCATTGTATTTTCTTTATTAATATAGCAAAGCAAGATTATTTTTAATTTTACTTGAGAACACTTTTTTCTTACTTACAACCTTCTGCTTAGATGTAGGCTCTAATAGCGTCACTGACAAAATTAGCTGTAAAAAGGGGAACAGCTGGTCGGACTGGCAAATAAAACACCCCCATCGGTCGGTGATGCTATTTAGAAAATTGTATTCTTTAACTAGGCTTTTAGCCTATAATTCTATTGTATAATCTACAGAGACACAGACAGACAGAGAGACAGACAGACAGCAAGACAGACAGACAGAGAGACAGACAGACAGCAAGACAAACAGACAGAGAGACAGACAGACAGATAGACAGACAGACAGACAGATTTACATAGAGACAGCCAGACAGACATACATAGATCTGACAGACAGAGAGCAGACAGACAAACAGAGGACAGACAGACAGAGAGACGACAGACAGACAGAGAAACACTGCAGAAAATTATGTAGTGCCCTCAGCACACCACGATTTTATAGACTGCATGCTTGATCTGTCGTTGTTTCAAATCAATTCAATTTCTAATCATTTGAATAGAACACTTGACCTTGTATTTGTTAACGACTACCTTATTTCTAATGTGTCTAGGTCCCCTCCTTTATCTCTTCCTGTGGATGTCTATCATCCTACTTTAGAGATTGCAATGCTCAATTGTAATCCTTTCATTTCGTGCTCATCAGCCAGTAAGCCCCGCTATTGCTTTCGCAAAGGAAATTATTCTTTGCTGAATCAGCTTATTTATGCAGCCGATTTGTCTTTCTTATATGACTCAGTTGATATGAATACAGCCATTAATTTTTTTTATATATCGCTTAGATGATCTTAGATGTGTCTATTCCTAAGTCAATTCCTTCGACTACTTTTTCAAAACCAGCCTGGTTTACTCCCAGATTATCACATCTAAAAAATGTACAATTCAAATATTTTAAAAAGTGTAAAAAGTCCTGTTCGTGTACAGACTTGGCTAAATATTCCATAGCCAAGTCTAACTTCTTTCTTCTTAATTCTCAATGCTATGAGAATTATCTTACTTGTTGTGAAAGGCAATTTCCCCAAAATCCGAGACAGTTTTATAATTTTGTTAACTTGTAGCGTAAATCTTCAAGTTTGCCAACTTCTTTTTTCTCTCGGGATGGATAAAGCTAGCAATGACACTGATTCTGCTAACCTCTTTGCTAATTTTTTCCAATCAACTTTCTCTTCAGTCTGTCCTAATACTAATTCTTACCCTTATACTATTTCTTCCGTTAGTTCTATACCTCCCCCATTATTTCACACTCCTCTCTCCCATAAACTATAAACTCTTAAAAATCTTCTTACTCTCCTGGGCTGAACAATATTCCTAGTTGTCTACTCAAGGAATGTAGTTCTTCCCTTTTTTATCCATTGCTAAAGCTGTTTAATCTATCCCTTAAAACTTCTTTGGAAAGAATCTTATATCATTCTTCTTCACAAGAAAGGTGGGAAGTCTGATATGCAAAATTACAGGGGCATTGCAAAACTGTCCGCTATTCCTAAATTATTTGAAAAAATAATCACTTCGAATTTGCAGCATTTCTGCAAATCAGTATTTTCCACTGTTCAACATGGATTCGTAAAGAATCGGTCAACTACGACCAATCTGCTTGAGTATACTTCCTTGGTAAATTATGCTTTCCTTTCGTAAATGCAAACTAATGTCATTTACATTGACTTCATCAAGGCGTTTGACTATGTGCACTATGACATTTTACTTTTTAAACTTGACCAAATAGGTTTCCCTCTGTCTCTTTTACTTTGGATTAATTCTTATTTAAAAGGTGGGACCCAAAAAGTAATACTGAGGTTGACTACCTCTAAATGGGTTCACGTTACTTCTGGTGTCCCTTAAGGTAGTCATCTTGGACCTTTACTCTTTACTCATTTTATAAATGATCTTCCCTCTGTTATATCACATGCCCGTGTACTCATGTATGCGGACGATGTCAAACTTTTCTATCATACACTAACCCCTACATCATTTTCGTCTACAAGACGATTTGAACGCTATGCAACTTTGGTGTTCGGACAATCAATTGCATCTAAATTGTTCAAAGTGTATGTTAATGACATTTAATCGTACTACACCTTATCTTGTCAGTTATACAATCGACAATATCCCTTTGCAACGTATACAAACAGTAAAGGATCTAGGCGTTATTTTGGATTCTAAGCTTCAATCTTCACATAGATACCATTGTTAATAAGGCAAAAGGTGTACTTGGATTCATTAAACGATGGTCTAAAGAGTTTATCGATCCTTTTATAACAAAACTTCTCTACATCTCTCTTGTTCGCCCTATCCTTGAATACTTCTCTTGCATCTGGTCTCCACAGTATAACAATAGCCAGGATCGTATTGAATCTGTTCAGAAGCAATTTCTGCTTTTTGCCTTACGAGGCTTAAATTGGGACCCTAATCTTCGGTTGCCATTCTACTTCAGCAGACTGCTTCTTCTCAACCTTCCGTGGTTAGCCAACCGTAGGACAATTCTCGGTGTTGTCCTTCTACATAAGTTGATTATTGGCGACATAGATTCTCCTTTTCTGCTAGGGCGTCTTCAATTCTCTGTTCCGGCTAGACCAACCAGAAATTATCGCCCTTTATTCCTGTCTACGTGCACAAAAGACTTCGCTATGTTCAATCCTTTTCCCGTGCTGTGTAAAAATTATAATAGTTTGCGTCACCTTTTCTCCACCGAACTGTCCCTACCCTTAATAAAATCGTTGCTTTCAGGATACCTTCGAGAAGTCGCTGACCATTCCCAGCTATGAGCAGGGGCATAGCTTGCCGGACAGGCTGAAAAGTTTTTCCCCACCGTGTCGGTGGTTTCCCATTACTTTTCTCTTTGTCCTATCTACTTAACACTCTTTATATAACTTACATTGCTTTACTTTATTAACAATCTTCTTACTTTCTTTTTTCCTATGCATTGTATTTTCTTTATTAATATAGCAAAGCAAGATTATTTTTAATTTTACTGGAGAACACTTTTTCCTTACTTACAACCTTCTGCTTAGATGTAGGCTCTAATAGCGTCACTGACAAAATTAGCTGTAAAAAGGGGCACAGCTGGTCGGACTGGCAAATAAAACACCCCCATCGGTCGGTGATGCTATTTAGAAAATTGTATTCTTTAACTAGGCTTTTAGCATATAATTCTATTGTATAATCTATTGAAAAATGAGGAAGACACTCGTTTTGTACACCATATATAAATAAATAAATAAATAAATAAAAACAGACAAACAGAGAGTCAGACAGACAGAGAGACAGACAGACAGAGAGACAGACAAATAGAGGGGCAGACAGACACACAGACAGGCAGGCAGACAGACAGACAGATAGACAGACAGACATACAAAGAGCGGACTGACAGAGAGCAGACAGACAAACAGAGGATACACAGACAGACAGAGAGACATACAGACAGACAGACGGACAGACGGACAGGTAAACTCATGGACAGACGGACAGACAGATTTACCGAGAGACACGCAGAGAGACAGACAGACAGGCGCAGAGGCGAGCAGACAGACAGACAGACAGGCAGCCAGGCAAACAGACAGGCAGCCAGACAGAGAGGAAAATCGACAGGCAGACGGAGAAACAGAAACACAGACGGACAGACAGACAGAGAGACAAACAGACAGACAGAGACAGACAGACAGATGGACAGACAGACAATTAGACAGACACACATACCGGGAGACAGACAGACAGACAGCCAGACAGACAGCCAGACAGACAGACATACAGAGAGACAGACGGATGGACAGACAGACAATTAGACAGACACACGTACCGGGAGACAGACAGACAGACAGAGAGACAGCCAGACATACATACATAGAGCGGACAGACAGAGAGCAGACAAACAAACAGAGGACAGACATACAGAGAGAGAGGACAGACAGGCAGACAGACAGAGAAACAGACAGACAGAGAGACAGACAGACAGGCAGACAGACAGAGAAACAGACAGACAGAGAGACAGACAGACAGACAGAGAGTCATACAGACAGACAGACAGACAGATAGACAGACAGACAGACAGACAGACGGATAGACAGACAGACAGACAGATACACAGACAGACAGATAGACAGACAAACAGATAGACAGACAAACAGATAGACAGATAGACAGACAGACAGGCAGAGGGACAGAAAGACAGACAGACAGACATACATAGAGCGGACAGACAGAGAGCAGTCAGACAAACAGAGGACAGACAGACACAGACGCGACAGACAGACAGAGAAACAGACAGACAGAGAGACAGACAGACAGAGAGACGACAGACAGAGAGACACACAAATAGAGGACCAGTCAGACAGACAGAGAGGCAGACAGAGAGACAGACAGACAGACAGACACACAGACAGACAGAGAGATAGACAAACAGACAGACAGAGAGACAGACAGACAGAGAGACAGACAGACAGACAGATAGACACACAGACAGACAAACAGATAGACCGACAGACAGTTAGTCAGACAGACAGACAGACAGAACAGACAGACAGACAGATAAACAGACAGACGGACAGATAGACAGACGAACAGATAGACAAACAGACAGATTTACAGAGAGACAGCCAGCCAGACGTACATAGAGCAGACAGACAGAGAGCAGACAGACAGACAGAGGACAGACAGACAGAGAGACGACAGACAGGCAGACAGACAGAGACACAGACAGACAGAGAGACAGACAGACAGCAAGACAGACAGACAGAGAGACAGACAGACAGCAAGACAAACAGACAGAGAGACAGACAGACAGATAGACAGACAGACAGACAGATTTACATAGATACAGCCAGACAGACATACATAGATCTGACAGACAGAGAGCAGACAGACAAACAGAGGACAGACAGACAGAGAGACGACAGACAGACAGAGAAACACTGCAGAAAATTATCTAGTGCCCTCAGCACACCACGATTTTATAGACTGCATGCTTGATCTGTCGTTGTTTCAAATCAATTCAATTTCTAATCATTTGAATTGAACACTTGACCTTGTATTTGTTAACGACTACCTTATTTCTAATGTGTCTAGGTCCCCTCCTTTATCTCTATCTGTTGATGTCTATCATCCTACTTTAGAGATTGCAATGCTCAATTGTAATCCTTTCATTTCGTGCTCATCAGCCAGTAAGCCCCGCTATTGCTTTCGCAAAGGAAATTATTCTTTGCTGAATCAGCTTATTTATGCAGCCGATTTGTCTTTCTTATATGACTCAGTTGATATGAATACAGCCATTAATTTTTTTTATATATCGCTTAGATGATCTTAGATGTGTCTATTCCTAAGTCAATTCCTTCGACTACTTTTTCAAAACCAGCCTGGTTTACTCCCAGATTATCACATCTAAAAAATGTACAATTCAAATATTTTAAAAAGTGTAAAAAGTCCTGTTCGTGTACAGACTTGGCTAAATATTCCATAGCCAAGTCTAACTTCTTTCTTCTTAATTCTCAATGCTATGAGAATTATCTTACTTGTTGTGAAAGGCAATTTTCCCAAAATCCGCGACAGTTTTATAATTTTGTTAACTTGTAGCGTAAATCTTCAAGTTTGCCAACTTCTTTTTTCTCTCGGGATGGATAAAGCTAGCAATGACACTGATTCTGCTAACCTCTTTGCTAATTTTTTCCAATCAGCTTTCTCTTCAGTCTGTCCTAATACTAATTCTTACCCTTATACTATTTCTTCCGTTAGTTCTATACCTCCCCCATTATTTCACACTCCTCTCTCCCATAAACTATAAACTCTTAAAAATCTTCTTACTCTCCTGGGCTGAACAATATTCCTAGTTGTCTACTCAAGGAATGTAGATCTTCCCTTTTTTATCCATTGCTAAAGCTGTTTAATCTATCCCTTAAAACTTCTTTGGAAAGAATCTTATATCATTCTTCTTCACAAGAAAGGTGGGAAGTCTGATATGCAAAATTACAGGGGCATTGCAAAACTGTCCGCTATTCCTAAATTATTTGAAAAAATAATCACTTCGAATTTGCAGCATTTCTGCAAATCAGTTGTTTCCACTGTTCAATATGGATTCGTAAAGAATCGGTCAACTACGACCAATCTGCTTGAGTTTACTTCCTTGGTAAATGATGCTTTCCTTTCGAAAATGAAAAATGATGTCATTTACACTGACTTCAGTAAGGCGTTTGACTCTGTGCACCATGACATTTTACTTTTTAAACTTGACCGAATAGGTTACCCTCTGTCCCTTTTACTTTGGATTAATTCTTATTTAAAAGGTAGGACCCAAAACGTAATACTGAGGTTGACTACCTCTAAACGGGTTTAGGTTACTTCTGGTGTTCCTCAAGGTAGTCATCTTGGACCTTTACTCTTTACTCTTTTTATAAATGATCTACCCTCTGTTATATCACATGCCCGTGTACTCATGTACTACACCTTATCTTGTCAGTTATACAATCGACAATATCCCTTTGCAACGTATACTAACAGTTAAGGATCTAGGCGTTATTTTTGATTCTAAGCCCTGTTTCAATCTTCACATAGATACCATTGTTAATGACGCAAAAGGTGTACTTGGATTCATTAAACGATGGTCTAAAGAGTTTAACGATCCTTTTATAACAAAACTTCTGTACATCTCTCTTGTTCGCCCTATCCTTGAATACTGCTCTTCCATCTGGTCTCCACGGTATAACAATAGCCGGGATCGTATTGAATCTGTTCAGAAGCAATTTCTGCTTTTTGCCTTACGAGGTTTAAATTGGGACCCTAATCTTCGGTTGCCGTCCTACTCCAGCAGACTGCTTCTTCTCAACCTTCCGTCGTTAACCAACCGTAGGACAATTCTCGGTGTTGTCCTTCTACATAAATTGATTATTGGTGACATAGATTCTCCTTTTCTGGTAGGGCGTCTTCAATTCTCTGTTCCGGCTAGAACAACCAGAAATTACACAACAGACTACGCTATGCACAATCCTTTTCGCGTGCTATTTAAAAATTATAATAGTTTGCATCACGTTTTCTCTACCGAACTGTCTCTACCCCTAATAAAATCGTTGCTTTCAGGATACCTTCGGGAAGTCGCTGACGATTCCCAGCTATGAGCAGGGGCTTCTGCTAAGATGTGGGCTCTAAGAGCTTCACTGACAAAATTAGCTGTGAAAAGGGGCACAGCTGGCCGGACTGGCAAATAAAACACCCCCATCGGTCGGTGATGCTATTTAGAAAATTGTATTCTTTAACTAGGCTTTTAGCATATAATTCTATTGTATAATCTATTGAAAAATGAGGAAGACACTCGTTTTGTCGACCATATATAAATAAATAAATAAATAAATAAAAACAGACAGACAGAGAGTCAGACAGACAGAGAGACAGACAGACAGAGAGACAGA
>NW_027212951.1:7500-12500 GCF_030788295.1 Drosophila virilis | reverse complement strand
GACAGAGAGACAGACAGATAGACAGACAAACAGACAGACGGACAGACAGACAGATTTACAGAGAGACAGCCAGACCGACATACAAAGCGCGGACAGACAGAGAGACGACAGACAGACAGACAGAGAACCACACAGACAGCGAGACAGACAGACAGAGAGACAGACAGACAGAGAGACAGACAGACAGAGAGACAGACGGACAGAGAGACAGACAAACAGAGGGGCAGACAGACAGACAGACATACAGAGAGACAGACAGATGGACAGACAGGCAGACAGACAGTCAGACAGATAGACAGACAGATAGACAGACACACATAGAGAGGACAGACGGAGAGCAGACAGGCAAACAGAGGACAGACAGACAGAGAGACATACAGACAGGCAGACAGACAGGCAGATAGACAGACAGCCAGGCAGCCAGGCAGCCAGACAGGCAGCCAGACAGGCAGCCAAACAGAGAGGAAGACCGACAGACAGACAGACGGAAAAACAGACAGACAGAGAGAGAGACAAACAAAGGAGCAGACAGACAGACAGAGAGACAAGCAGACAGATAGACAGACTGACAGTCAGTCAGCAGACAGACAGACAGACACAGAGACAACAGACAGACAGACAGACATACATAGAGCGGACAGACAGAGAGCAGACAGACAATCAGAGGACAGACAGACAGAGAGACGACAGACAGACAGACAGAGAACCACACAGGCAGCGAGACAGACAGACAGAGAGACAGACAGACAGAGAGACAGACGAACAGAGGGGCAGACAGACAGACAGACATACAGAGACACAGACAGCCAGATAGACAGATAGGCAGACAGACAGACAGACAGACAGAGAGACAGATAGACCGACAGACAGATAGACAGACATACATACAGCGGACAGACAAAGAGCAGACAGACAAACAGAGGACAGACAGACAGAGAGACATACCGACAGGCAGAGTGGCAGTCAGACAGACAGACAGACAGAGAGACAGACAGGCAGAGGCAGATAGACATAGAGAAAGAGACAGACAGAGAGATAGACAGACAGAGAGACAGACAGACAGAAATACACACAGAGGGGCAGACAGACAGACCGAGAGACAGACAGACAGACAGACAGACAGACAGATAGACATACTGGGAGACAGACAGACACACAAACCGACAGACAGACAGAAAGACAGAGAGACAGACAGACAGATAGACAGACAGAGAAACAGAGACACAGATATACAGAAAGACAGGCAGACAGACAGACAGGTAAACAGACAGACAGACAGAGGGACAGACAGACAGAGGGACAGACAGACAGACAAACAGGCGGAGAGGCAGGCAGACAGACAGACATACAGAGAGGCAGACAGACAGAAAGACATACAGAGCGACGGACAGCCAGAAAGACAACAGACAGACATACATAGAACGGACAGACAGAGAGTAGACAGACAAACAGAGGACAGATAGACAGAGAGACGACAGACAGACAGACAGACAGACAAAAATACAGACAGACAGAAAGACACACAAACAGAGGGGCAGCCAGACAGACAGAGAGTCAGACAGACAGACAGACAGACAGACAGACAGTCAGACAGACAGATAGACAGATAGACAGACAGACAGACGGATAGACAGATAGACAGAAAGACAGACATGCAGAGAAACAGAGCTACAGACAGTCAGTCAGTAGACAGACAGAGAGACAGACAGACAGACAGAGAGACAGACAAACAGAGGGGCAGACAGACAGACAGAGAGACATACATAGAGACAGATAGACAGACAGACAGGCAGACAGACAGACAGATAGACAGACAGACAGATAGATAGGCAGACAGAGAAATAGAGACACAGATAGACAGAAAAACAGATAGACAGACAGATAGACAGATAGAAAGACAGAGAAACAGAGACACCGATAGACAGAAAGACAGGCAGACAGACAGGCAGACAGACAGACAGACAGAGGTACAGACAGACAGACAGACAGACAAAAAGGCGGAGATGCAGGCAGACAGACAGACAGACACACATACCGAGAGATAGACAGACAGACAGACTGATTTACAGAGAGACAGCCAGACCGACATACAAAGAGCGGACAGACAGAGAGCAGACAGACAGAGAGACGACAGACAGACAGACAGACAGAGAACCACACAGACAGCGAGACAGACAGACAGACAGACAGACAGATAGAAAGACATACATAGAGCGGACAGACAGACAGGCAGATAGACAGACAGACAAGCAGAGTGGCAGGCAGATAGACAGGCAGATAGACAGAAAGATAAACATACCTAGAGACAGACAGACACACATACCGGGAGACAGACAGACAGAGAGACGACAGACAGACAGACAGACAGACAGACAGAGCGACAGAAAGACAGAGAGACAACAGACAGACGGACAGACATACATAGAGCGGACAGACCGACAGGCAGAGTGGCAGGCAGACAGACAGACAGACAGAGAGGCGGACAGACAGAGGCAGACAGACAGAGAGACAGACAGTCAGACAAACAGAGACACAGACAGACGGACAGACAGAGAGACAAATAGACAGACAGACGACAGATAGACAGACAGACAAACAGACAGACATTCAGACAGACGGACAGACAGACAGAGAGACAGATAGACAGACAGACAGACAGACAGATAGAGAGCAGACAGACAAACAGAGGACACATAGACAGAGAGCAGACAGACAAACAGACGACAGACAGACAGAGAGATGACAGACAGACAGAGAAACAGACAGACTGAGAGACAGACAGACAGAGACACAGAAAGACGGGCAAACAGATGGACAGACAAACAGACAGATTTATAGAGAGACAGGCAGAGAGACAGACAGACAGAGAGGAAGACCGACAGACAGACGGAGAAACAGAGACACAGACAGACAGACATACATAGAGCGGACAGACAGAGAGACAAACAGACAGACAGACAGACAGACAGACAGACAGACAGACAAACAGAGAGACAGACGGACAGACAGATAGAGAGACAGATAGACAGACAGACAGACAGACAGACAGACAGACAGATAGAGAGCAGACAGACAAACAGAGGACACACAGACAGAGAGCAGACAGACAAACAGACGACAGACAGACAGAGAGACAGAAAGACGGGCAAACAGATGGACAGACGAACAGACAGATTTATAGAGAGACAGGCAGACTGACAGACAGACAGAGAGACAGACAGACAGAGGCAGACAGACAGAGAGACAGACAGTCAGACAAACAGAGAGACAGACGGACAGACAGACAGAGAGACAGATAGACAGACAGACAGACAGATAGAGAGCAGACAGACAAACAGAGGACACACAGACAGAGAGCAGACAGACAAACAGTCGACAGACAGACAGAGAGATGACAGACAGACAGAGAGACAGAAAGACGGGCAAACAGATGGACAGACAAACAGACAGATTTATAGAGAGACAGGCAGAGAGACAGACAGACAGAGAGGAAGACCGACAGACAGACGGAGAATCAGAGACACAGACAGAGAGTCATACATCGAGCGGACAGACAGAGAGCAGACAGAAAAACAAAGGACAGACTGACAGAGACGCGACAGACAGACTGACAGAGAAGCAGACAGACAGAGAGACAGACAGAGAGAGACAGACAAACAAAGGGACAACAGACAGACAGACAGACAGAAAGTCAGTCAGCAGACAGACAGACTGATTTACAGAGAGACAGCCAGACCGACATACAAAGAGCGGACAGACAGAGAGCAGACAGACAGACAGAGAGATGACTGACAGACAGACAGACAGAGAACCACACAGACAGACAGACAGACAGATAGAAAGACATACATAGAGCGGACAGACAGACAGGCAGATAGACAGACAGACAAGCAGAGTGGCAGGCAGATAGACAGGCAGATAGACAGACAGATAAACATACCTAGAGACAGACAGACACACATACCGGGAGACAGACAGACAGAGAGACAGACAGACAGACAGATAGACAGACAGACAGACAGACATACAGAGCGACAGAAAGACAGAGAGACAACAGACAGACAGAGAGCAGACAGACAAATAGAGGACAGACAGACAGAGAGACGACAGACAGACAGAGAGACATACCGACAGGCAGACAGACAGGCAGATAGACAGACAGACAGACAGACATACAGAGCGACAGAAAGACAGAGAGACAACAGACAGACCGATAGACAGAGAACCACACAGACAGCGAGACAGACAGACAGACAGACAGATAGAAAGACATACATAGATCGGACAGACAGACAGGCAGATAGACAGAGAGACAGGCAGAGTGGCAGGCAGACAGACAGGCAGCTAGACAGGCAGCTAGACAGACAGACAGGCAGAGTGGCAGGCAGACAGACAGACAGAGAGACAGACAGACAGAGGCTGACAGACAGAGAGACAGTCAGACAAATAGAGAGACAGACAGACGGACAAACAGAGAGACAAATAGACAGACACATGACAGATAGACAGACAGACAAACAGACAGACATCCAGACAGACGGACAGACAGACAGAGAGACAGATAGACAGACAGACAGACAGACAGACAGACAGATAGAGAGCAGACAGACAAACAGAGGACACACAGACAGAGAGCAGACAGACAAACAGACGACACACAGACAGAGAGATGATAGACAGACAGACATACAGAGAAATAGACAGACAGAGAGACAGACAGACAGATATACACACAAACAGAGGGGCAGACAGACAGACAAACAGACAGATAGACATACCTAGAGACAGACAGACACACATACCGGGAGACAGACAGACAGAGAGACGACAGACAGACAGACAGACAGAGAGACAACAGACAGACGGACAGACATACATAGAGCGGACAGACAGACAGGCAGATAGACAGACAGACAGGCAGAGTGGCAGGCAGACAGACAGGCAGACTGGCAGGCAGACAGACAGACAGACAGAGAGCCAGACAGACAGAGGCAGACAGA
>NW_027212951.1:2500-5000 GCF_030788295.1 Drosophila virilis | reverse complement strand
AGGCAGACAGACAGAGAGACAGACAGTCAGACAAACAGAGAGACAGACAGACGGACAGACAGAGAGACAAATAGACAGACAGACGACGGATAGACAGACAGACAAACAGACAGACATCCAGACAGACGGACAGACAGACAGAGAGACAGATAGACAGACAGACAGACAGACAGACAGACAGATAGAGAGCAGACAGACAAACAGAGGACACACAGACAGAGAGCAGACAGACAAACAGACGACAGACAGACAGAGAGATGACAGACATACAGAGAAACAGACAGACTGAGAGACAGACAGACAGAGAGACAGAAAGACGGGCAAACAGATGGACAGACAAACAGACAGATTTATAGAGAGACAGGCAGAGAGACAGACAGACAGAGAGGAAGACAGACAGACAGACGGAGAAACCGAGACACAGACAGACAGACATACATAGAGCGGACAGACAGAGAGACAAACAGACAGACAGACAGACAGACAGGCAGACAGAGAGACGGACAAACAGATGGACAGACAAACAGACAGATTTGTAGAGAGACAGGCAGAGAGACAGACAGACAGAGAGGAAGACCGACTGACAGACAGACGGAGAATCAGAGACACAGACAGAGAGTCATACATCGAGCGGACAGACAGAGAGCAGACAGAAAAACAAAGGACAGACTGACAGAGAGACGACAGACAGACTGACAGAGAAGCAGACAGACACAGAGACAGACAGAGAGAGACAGACAAACAAAGGGACAACAGACAGACAGATAGACAGACAGAAAGTCAGTCAGCAGACAGACAGACTGATTTACAGAGAGACAGCCAGACCGACATACAAAGAGCGGACAGACAGAGAGCAGACAGACAGACAGAGAGACGACTGACAGACAGACAGACAGAGAACCACACAGACAGCGAAACAGACAGACAGACAGACAGATAGAAAGACATACATAGAGCGGACAGACAGACAGGCAGATAGACAGACAGACAAGCAGAGTGGCAGGCAGATAGACAGGCAGATAGACAGACAGATAAACATACCTAGAGACAGACAGACACACATACCGGGAGACAGACAGACAGAGAGACAGACAGACAGATAGACAGACAGACAGACAGACATACAGAGCGACAGAAAGACAGAGAGAGACAACAGACAGACAGACAGACATACATAGAGCGGACAGACAGAGAGTAGACAGACAAATAGAGGACAGACAGACAGAGAGACGACAGACAGACAGAGAGACAGACAGACAGAGAGACATACCGAGAGACAGACAGACAGAGAGACAGACAGATAGACATACAAACAGAGGACAGACAGACAGAGAAACAGACAGACAGAGAAACAGACAGACAGAGAGACAGACAGACAGAGAGACAGACCGGCAGAGAGACAGACAGGCAGAGATACACACAAACAGAGGGGCAGACAGACAAACAGACAAGCAGACACAAAGTTAGACAGACCGACAGACAGACAGACAGAGAGGTAGAGACAGACAGACAGACAGATATACAGATGGAGAGACAGGCAGAGAGACAGACAGACAGGCGGAGATGCAGGCAGACAGACAGACAGACAGACAGGCGGCATAGAGCGGACAGACAGAGAGCAGACAGACAAACAAAGGACACAGAGACGACAGACAGACTGACAGAGAAGCAGACAGACAAAGAGACAGACAGACAGAGAGACAGACAAACAAAGGGGCAGAGAGACAGACAGATAGATTTACAGAGAGACAGCCAGACCGACATACAAAGAGCGGACAGACAGAGAGATGACAGACAGACAGAGAGAGAACCACACAGACAGCGAGACAGACAGACAGAGAGACAGACAGACCTAGAGACAGACAGACAGATGGGCAGACAGGCAGACAGATAGACAGACACACATAGAGCGGACAGACAGAGAGCAGACAGACAAACAGAGGACAGACAGACAGAGAGACATACCGACAGGCAGACAGACAGGCAGATAGACAGACAGACAGGCAGAGAGGCAGGCAGTCAGACAGGCATACAGAGAAACAGACAGACAGAGAGACAGACAGACAGAGGGGCAGACAGACAGACATACCGAGAGACAGACAGACAGATAGACGGAGAGGCAGACAGACAGTCAGACAGTCAGACAGATAGACAGACAGACAGACAGATAGACAGACACACATAGAGCGGACACACAGAGAGCAGACAGACAAACAGAGGACAGACAGACAGACAGACAGAGAACCACACAGACAGCGAGACAGACCGACAGACAGACAGACAGATAGAAAGACATACATAGAGCGGACAGACAGACAGGCAGATAGACAGACAGACAAGCAGAGTGGCAGGCAGATAGACAGGCAGATAGACAGACAGATAAACATACCTAGAGACAGACAGACACACATACCGGGAGACAGACAGACAGAGAGACAGACAGACAGATAGACAGACAGACAGACAGACATACAGAGCGACAGAAAGACAGAGAGACAAC
>NW_027212950.1:0-22300 GCF_030788295.1 Drosophila virilis | reverse complement strand
CGCATGTATGCGAGTTTCCCTGACAGCAGGGCTAACTCCGCTGTCATTGTGAATGATGTCAGTATTGAATGCACTTTGGTGAGTTCAACTGACTGGGGGGTGTGTGTGAGCCTAAGCGGCAGTTTTGGCAGGATTTTTGTAGTGAGCATGAATTGTAAGTTCGGGGATCCCCTCGAACCATACATTGCTTACTTGGATGAGGTGCTACTACTGGTTAGTAGCGTACCAGTCATCCTTGGTCTTGATGCGAATGCATCATCCCCCATGTGGTTCAGCAAGGTATCCAACATTCGTCTGGGTATTCGAACCACACACGGGGTGAGATGCTAGCCGAGTGGGCCGTGTCCCAGGATGTTCGGGTCGTTAACGAACCCAGTGAGTGGTATACGTTTGCGGGTCCGGTGGGTCAGAGTGACATTGATGTTACTCTAGTGAATGCAGTGGCAATGAGTATGTATGCTTTCATTGGTGTGTACTAGGTGGGCTTGGTGTGAGTGACCCACAATCCGATTGAGATTGTTGTGACACACACTATTACGAGGAACGAAAGTGTTGGGGGTAATCGCTGGCGCACTTGTAGTGTGAATTGGTCCCTTCATGGGCTTATTGTGCAGGAGGCGGCAACGCAAGTTCCGCTTAATGCATTTAATGATTTGAATGTGGATGAGCAGGTCGTATGTGTGAATGGGTGGATAACTGGTGCGAATGATCGCATGTTTGAGAGGCACCGTAAGGTCAACCTTAAGCATGTGAAGTGGTGGACGAATCAGTTAAGCACCAAGCGGCGGATGGTCCGGTCTCTGCGGAAGCGATTCCAAAGGGCCAGAGCTACCAATGCGGATGGTGCAGCCCAACTCAGGATTGAATATAGTCGGTGTATGAATGAGTACAAGCAAATGCTTGTAAAGGTGATAGAATGATGAATGGTGCTCTTTCCTGGAGCGCAATAAGGATGACCCCTGGGGTCGTGCTTATAAAATAGTTCGAGGTAGAGGCAGGGAAACGGATGTAAGTAGCCTCCGTGTTGGTAACGTTCAGTTAACGGCATGGAGGGATTGCATGAATGTCTTGTTGAATGAATTCTTCCCCAGAGCGGATCATCAGGACTCACCACCTAGTGTGGTTAGGCCTGTTGATCCGCTTCTGGATAGTGAGTTGGAGGTGGCTTTCTCGAGGTTAAAGTCGAGCAAGTCCCCTGGTATGGATGGATTCACTGGAGAAATGTGTAAAAGTGTCTGGAAGTCAATTCCAGAGTATATGAGGTGAAATACCTCGGCATAACCTTCGGCGAGAGGATGTGTTTCACTCCTCATATCGCTGGTCTCAAGGCCCGGCTACTTGGTTTGGTGGGGCAAGTGCGTCGTATTTTGAGGTCTGACTGGGGCCTAAGCAGACGTGCTGTCCGCACCATCTATGAGGGTCTGTTTGTTGCATGAGCAGCATATGGATCGTCTGTATGGTGCAAGGCGGTCACGACTGTGGTCGGCAGAAAGAAAGTGCTGGCTTGCCAGAGAGTGCTTCTGTTAGGTTGTTTGCCTGTGTGCCGCACTGTCTCTACGGAGGCAATGCAGGTACTGTTAGGAGTAGCCCCTCTTGACTTGGAGATCAGGCGTCGAGCCTTGATGTACAGGATCAAGAGGCGGCTGCCATTGCTGCAGAATGATTGGCTAGCGGGTAGGGATGTGGAGAGTTTAGGGCTTAGTGAATGCAAGAGATTGGTGAAAGACTGTGTTTTGTCTGACTGGCAAGTCAGATGGGACACTAGCGTGAATGGGCGTGTCACTCATCGGTTTATACGGGAGGTTACATTTGCCGGCAGCCGACCAGACTTTGGGCTCGGCCTGAGTCTTGGATTCCTGTTGACAGGTCACGGTTTATGACAGTCCAGAATGCCGTTGTGGCTCGGCTGCTGAGACATGGGAGCATGTTCTCTGTGAGTGCACAAGGTATGCAGATCTTCGAGATTTGAGGGGGATGGGTATAAGTGAGGTTAGTGGCGGGTTTGACGTAAGTCAATCACTCTCCACTAGTGATAGGGTTAGAAGAATGAGTGAGTTTGCTAGAGCTGCATTTTCCAGGCGACGTTTGCAATTGCAGGAAGGAATTGTATGAATGATGATGGATGGTAGATGTTCTAATGTGGGGGTACGAACGTGGGGGTGTGTCTGAATGGTAATTTTTGTTGAACATTGTGTTGTGTTGGGGCTACCAACCCTTAACTGTTTTGGAGATTAAATTGGAAGTGCCCTTCTGGTACGAGGCCTGACCAGATGCTTTTAATCTGGTACCACGGGTAACCAGAAGCCCACGGAACTTGTTCCGTCCTGGTTAGTTGGTGCGGCCCTTCGGGGAGTATCGTGGTGGTTGTGGTTTAACACCCAAATGCGGGTAGAGCATCGCTCGACGTGGAGTTGCGTCATACAACCGGGTTCCGTGACACAGATTACGGAAGAGGCTTAGGTAGTCCTCGTGCCAAACCAAGGTAGAAGTCACAATCGTGTCTTTAATTGGTACCTGCGGATTTGATGTTCCAAGGGGGCGGTGATTGACGCTTGAATTAATCCTATACTAGGAACCGTGAGATTAAGCCATCGCGGCAGGTGCTCACGTTAAGCCCACTGACTTTCATGTCCCTATCTACTCAGTTCGTTTCAGACAGTCGTTGGGAACAGACGTGTTTATTTCATCGCTCGCTTCGCAAACAATTTAAAGATAACGGTGCTTTCAAGCAACGGTATCTTGTTTACATTTTGTGCGCTTATCAGCAATAAAGTTTTATTGCTTTGTTTACGTCGTTGCTGCGTGAGCAACAGGCGTTCGTGTGTGTGTGTGTGAAACCGCCAGCTTCTACGTGTGTGTGTGTGGGTGCGAGCTATTTAAATATTATATAGATAAGCGCACACCTGCGGGCGATGCCGCCACGCAAAAAGAAGCCCGCTGAGAAGGGGGCTTTTGAAAATTGTAGGATGACGTCGGAAGATGAGGTGACCTTGTCGGAGTCGTCATCGAACAGCGAGGTAAGGCGGAGGAGCAAGCAGCGCCTGAGGAAGGCAACTTCGGAAAGTGCTGTCAGCGCAGTTGGTGCACGTGAGGGGAGCGCTGTTCCCGCGGGAGCCGCAGATGGCTCGCCCGGAGCAGCGGGTGCAAGTGTGGAGGAGCGGGTTTTTGCCGTTCCTCATGCCGTGAGCGTTTTGAATGTGTCTGAACCTGCCGTGGAGGGGCCGTCCACAAGTGCGGCGGCTTTGAGGAAGCGGAAAGGAACAGCTGTCGAGCAGATGAAGGGGATAACGGGAGCTTTATTGCAGCTTGCACTCAAGGAGAGAGCCACGGGGTCGCTCATTTGCAAGTTAGTTGATAATACAGGGCAGTATGAGCAGCTCCTGTTCGCGCTTGTGGCGCAGAATGAGCGGCTGCAGGGGCGCTTGGAGGCCGTTTGCGGGGGTGCAGGCGTTTCGCATGAGTTGCATGTTCCAGCCGGCCAAGCGCGGGCTTCGTCGGTGAACGCCGCCAGAGGGGGTCCCAGGTCGGCAGTGCCGTCTACCTCGGAGATGCCCCGGCCAGTTGAGACCTGGTCCTTGGTTGTGCGCAGCAAAGCTGCTGGCAAAACCGCTAAGGACGTGTTTGGTTGAGCAGGTGGTGAAGGAGGTAGGTCCCGCTCTTGGTGTGCGGATACATGAGGTGAAACCTCTAAGAATTGGAGGTGCGTTAGTTCGGACTCCATCGGTCGCCGAGCGTGAGAAAATTGTGGAGAACACAAGGTTCAACGAGGTGGGATAAATTAGGGCCGAAAGTTGTGGTTCAGAGCGTTCACTCGCAGATCACCCCTGGGTGACCTTTACGAGATGAACTTAAAGGACAAAATGTCACTTGAAGCCTTTAAGAAAGGTGTCTGGATGACAAGTAAGCCATGGGCGGCGGGAGGTAATGTAGCAGTTAATATCGTCCTCGAGGGTGCTGTAGTGGCCATGCAGAAATCGGACGCTGCTACATAAAATGGTTTTCGTTTAGAGTGAGAAGTTTTGACCTGGTACCGGGATGCTACCGCTGCCTTGGCTTCGACCATAAGGTAGCGGAGTGCAGAGCCAAAGAGGACGTTTGCCGTCGCTGCGGCCAGATGGGTCACCGCGTGGCTCAGTGCAGCAATGCACTGAATTGCCGCAATTGCTCCTTTAAGGGGAAGCCGTCGGGACATCTGATGATGTCTCTAGCCTGTCCCATATACGGGGCGATTTTTGCGCGGGCGAATGCTAGACATTAAAATGCTTACTTGGAAGAGGTGCTACTACTGGTTAGTAGCGTACCAGTCATCCTTGGTCTTGATGCGAATGCATCATCCCCCATGTGGTTCAGCAAGGTATCCAGACATTCGTCTGGGTATTCGAACCACACACGGGGTGAGATGCTAGCCGAGTGGGCCGTGTCCCAGGATGTTCGGGTCGTTAATGAACCCAGTGAGTGGTATACGTTTGCGGGTCCGGTGGGTCAGAGTGACATTGATGTTACTCTAGTGAATGCGGTGGCAATGAGTATGTATGCTTTTCATTGGTGTGTACTAGGTGGGCTTGGTGTGAGTGACCACAATCCGATTGAGATTGTTGTCACACACACTATTACGAGGAACGAAAGTGTTGGGGGTAATCGCTGGCGCACTTGTAGTGTGAATGGGTCCGTTCATGGGCTCATTGTGCAGGAGGCGGCAACGCAAGTTCCGCTTAATGCATTTAATGATTTGAATGTGGATGAGCAGGTCGTATGTGTGAATGGGTGGATAACTGGTGCGAATGATCGCATGTTTGAGAGGCAAACCTTAAGCATTTGAAGTGGTGGACGAATCAGTTAAGCACCAAGCGGCGGATGGTCCGGTCTCTGCGGAAGCGATTCCAAAGCGCCAGAGCTACCAATGCGGATGGTGCAGCCCAACTCAGGATTGAATATAGTCGGTGTATGAATGAGTACAAGCAAATGCTTGTAAAGGTGAAAGAAGATGAATGGCGCTCTTTCCTGGAGCGCACTAAGGATGACCCCTGGGGTCGTGTTTATAAAATAGTTCGAGGTAGAGGCAGGGAAACGGATGTAAGTAGCCTCCGTGTTGGTAACGTTCAGTTAACGGCATGGAGGGATTGCATGAATGTCTTGTTGAATGAATTCTTCCCCAGAGCGGATCATCAGGACTCACCACCTAGTGTGGTTAGGCCTGTTGATCCGCTTCTGGATAGTGAGTTGGAGGTGGCTTTCTCGAGGTTAAAGTCGAGGAAGTCCCCTGGTATGGATGGATTCACTGGAGAAATGTGTAAAAGTGTCTGGAAGTCAATTCCAGAGTATATAAATGCGATGTATGCGAAGTGTCTGAATGAGGGTTATTTCCCCAGTGAATGGAAGTGTGCGAGAGTGATAGTGTTCCTGAAGTCGCCTGACAGGATCAGGAGCAATCCTAGATCTTTTCGGGGCATCAGTCTTCTTCCGGTTCTTGGAAAAGTTCTGGAAAGGATTATGGTAGAAAGGCTTCAGGAGAGAATGAGTGACCAAATGTCTGACAGGCAATTTGGTTTTAGGCAGGGCAGATGTGTTGAGGATGCGTGGAGGTATGTTAGTGACTCTGTTGAGGCTAGCAGCTCCACGTATGCCTTGGGCATCTTTGTTGATTTTAAAGGTGCTTTCGACTACCTGAGTTGGGCGAGTGTTTTGAGAAGGTTGGATGAATGCGGGTGCCGAGAATTAGCTCTCTGGAAGAGCTATTTCTCTGGCAGACTTGCGTGTGCTGTAGGGCGGTGTGAATGTGTGAGCGTAAATGTGGTTCGTGGCTGTCCGCAGGGATCTATCTGTGGCCCATTCATTTGGAACCTCATGATGGACCCCTTGCTGGTGCAGCTTTAGCAGATGTGTAAATGTTGTGCGTATGCGGACGATCTGCTCATCTTGATTGAGGGTCGGTCGCGTCTTGAGATCGAGACGAATGCGGGTATGTGCTTGCGCACTGTGTATGAGTGGGGTGAAAGTGTTGGGGTCAGTCTTGCAATGGACAAGACAGTGTCAATGCTGCTCAAGGGCAGATTGGCAGCTAGTCGGCCACCCATTGCCAGACTGAATGGAGTGAATGTGAGGTATGCGTCTGAGGTGAAATACCTCGGCATAACCTTCGGCGAGAGGATGTGTTTCACCCCTCATATCGCTGGTCTCAAGGCCCGGCTACTTGGTTTGGTGGGGCAAGTGCGTCGTATTTTGAGGTCTGACTGGGGCCTAAGCAGACGTGCTGTCCGCACCATCTATGAGGGTCTGTTTGTTGCATGTGCAGCATATGGATCGTCTGTATGGTGCAAGGCGGTCACGACTGAGGTCGGCAGAAAGAAAGTGCTGGCTTGCCAGAGAGTGCTTCTGTTAGGTTGTTTGCCTGTGTGCCACACTGTCTCTACGGAGGCAATGCAGGTACTGTTAGGAGTAGCCCCTCTTGACTTGGAGATCAGGCGTCGAGCCTTGATGTACAGGATCAAGAGGCGGCTTAGTGACTTAGGGCTAAGTGATTGCAAGAGATTGGTGAAAGAGTGTGTTTTGTCTGACTGGCAAGTCAGATGGGACACTAGCGTGAATGGGCGTGTCACTCATCGGTTTATACGGGAGGTTACATTTGCCGGCAGCCGACCAGACTTTGGGTTCGGCCTGAGTCTTGGATTCCTGTTGACTGGTCCCGGTTCCCATGGGAGCATGTTCTCTGTGAGTGCACAAGGTATGCAGATCTTCGAGATCTGAGGGGGATGGGTATAAGTGAGGTTAGTGGCGGGTTTGACGTAAGTCAATCACTCACCACTAGTGATAGGGTTAGAAGAATGAGTGAGTTTGCTAGAGCTGCATTTTCCAGGCGACGTTTGCAATTGCAGGAAGGAATTGTATGAATGATGATGGATGGTAGATGTGGGAATTTGGGGGTACGAATGTGGGGGTGTGTCTGAATGGTAATTTTTGTTGAAAATTGTGTTGTGTCGGGGCTACCTACCCTTAACTGTTTTGGAGTTTAAATTGGAAGTGCCCTTCTGGTACGTGGTCTGACCAGAGGCTTTTAATCTGGTACCACGGGTAGCCAGGAGCCCACGGAACTTGTTCCTTCCTGGTTAGTTGGTGCGGCCCTTCGGGGAGTATCGTGGTGGTTGTGGTTTAACACCCAAATGCGGGTAGAGCATCGCTCGACGTGGAGTTGCGTCATACAACCGGGTTCCGTGACCCAGATTACGGAAGAGGATTAGGTAGTCCTCGTGCCAAACCAAGGTAGAAGTCACAACCAAACAGTCGTGTCTTTAATTGGTACCTGCGGAATTGATGTTCCAAGGGGGCGGTGATTGACGCTTGAACTAATCCTATACTAGGAACAGTGAGATTAAGCCATCGCGGCAGGTGCTCACGTTAAGCCCACTGACTTTCATGTCCCTATCTACTCAGTTCGTTTCAGACAGTCGTTGGGAACAGACGTGTTTATTTCAACGCTCGCTTCGCAAACAATTTAAAGATAACGGTGCTTTCAAGCAACGGTATCTTGTTTACATTTTGTGCGCTTATCAGCAATAAAGTTTTATTGCTTTGTTTGCGTCGTTGCTGCGTGAGCAACAGGCGTTCGTGTGTGTGTGTGAAACCGCCAGCTTCTACGTGTGTGTGTGTGTGTGCGTGCTATTTATATATTAAATAGATAAGCGCACACCTGCGGGCGATGCCGCCACGCAAAAAGAAGCCCGCTGAGAAGGGGACTTTTGAAAATTGTAGGATGACGTCGGAAGATGAGGTGACCTTGTGGGAGTCGTCATCGAACAGCGAGGTAAGGCAGAGGAGCAAGCAGCGCCTGAGGAAGGCAACTTCGGAAAGTGCTGTCAGCGCAGTTGGTGCACGTGAGGGGAGCGCTGTTCCCGCGGGAGCCGCAGATGGCTCGCCCGGAGCAGCGGGTGCAAGTGTGGAGGAGCGGGTTTTTGCCGTTCCTCATGCCGTGAGCGTTTTGAATGTGTCTGAACCTGCCGTGGAGGGGCCGTCCACAAGTGCGGCGGCTTTGAGGAAGCGAAAAGGAACAGCTGTCGAGCAGATGAAGGGGATAACGGGAGCTTTATTGCAGCTTGCACTCAAGGAGAGAGCCACGGGGTCGCTCATTTGCAAGTTAGTTGATTATACAGGGCAGTATGAGCAGCTCCTGTTCGCGCTTGTGGCGCAGAATGAGCGGCTGCAGGGGCGCTTGGAGGCCGTTTGCGGGGGTGCAGGCGTTTCGCATGAGTTGCATGTTCCAGCCGGCCAAGCGCGGGCTTCGTCGGTGAACGCCGCCAGAGGGGGTCCCAGGTCGGCAGTGCCGTCTACCCCGGAGATGCCCCGGCCAGTTGAGACCTGGTCCTTGGTTGTGCGCAGCAAAGCTGCTGGCAAAACCGCTAAGGACGTGTTTGGTTGAGCAGGTGGTGAAGGAGGTAGATCCCTCTCTTGGTGTGCGGATACATGAGGTGAAACCTTTAAGGGATGGAGGTGCGTTAATTCGGACTCCATCGGTCACCGAGCGTGAGAAAATTGTGGAGAACACAGAGTTCAACGAGGTGGGATAAATTAGGGCCGAAAGTTGTAGTTCAGAGCGTTCACTCGCAGATCACCCCTGACGAGTTCATGGGTGACCTTTACGAGATGAACTTAAAGGACAAAATGTCACTTGAAGCCTTTAAGAAAGGTGTCCGGATGACAAGTAAGCCATGGGCGGCGGGAGGTAATGTAGCAGTTAATATCGTCCTCGAGGGTGCTGTAGTGGCCATGCAGTCCCTTTTAGAAATCGGACGCTGCTACATAAAATGGTTTTCGTTTAGAGTGAGAAGTTTTGACCTGGTACCGGGATGCTACCGCTGCCTTGGCTTCGACCATAAGGTAGCGGAGTGCAGAGCCAAAGAGGACGTTTGCCGTCGCTGCGGCCAGATGGGTCACCGCGTGGCTCAGTGCAGCAATGCACTGAATTGCCGCAATTGCTCCTTTAAGGGGAAGCCGTCGGGACATCTGATGATGTCTCTAGCCTGTCCCATATTCGGGGCGATTGTTGTGCGGGCGAATGCTAGACATTAAAATGTCTAGCAGATTTCTTCAGCTGAATTGTCAAAGGTCGTATGGAGCTATGTGTGATGTGGGGGCTATTATGTGTGAAAGGGGCAGCGTCGTTGCCCTGCTGCAGGAACCCTACGCGACCGGAGGTTGCGTAAGGGGATTGCCCGCATGTATGCGAGTATTCCCTGACAGCAGGGCTAACTCCGCTGTCATTGTGAATGTTGTCAGTATTGAATACACTTTGGTGAGTTCAACTGACTGGGGGGTGTGTGTGAGCCTAAGCGGCAGTTTTGGCAGGATCTTTGTAGTGAGCATGTATTGTAAGTTCGGGGATCCCCTCGAACCATACATTGCTTACTTGGATGAGGTGCTACTACTGGTTAGTAGCGTACCAGTCATCCTTGGTCTTGATACGAATGCATCATCCCCCATGTGGTTCAGCAAGGTATCCAGACATTCGTCTGGGTATTCGAACCACACACGGGGTGAGATGCTAGCCGAGTGGGCCGTGTCCCAGGATGTTCGGGTCGTTAACGAACCCAGTGAGTGGTATACGTTTCCGGGTCCGGTGGGTCAGAGTGACATTGATGTTACTCTAGTGAATGCGGTGGCAATGAGTATGTATGCTTTTCATTGGTGTGTACTAGGTGGGCTTGCTGTGAGTGACCACAATCCGATTGAGATTGTTGTCACACACACTATTACGAGGAACGAAAGTGTTGGGGGTAATCGCTGGCGGACTTGTAGTGTGAATTGGTCCCTTCATGGGCTCATTGTGCAGAAGGCGGCAACGCAAGTTCCGCTTAATGTATTTAATGATTTGAATGTGGATGAGCAGGTCGTATGTGTGAATGGGTGGATAACTGGTGTGAATGATCGCATGTTTGAAAGGCACCGTAAGGTCAACCTTAAGCATGTGAAGTGGTGGATGAATCAGTTAAGCAACAAGCGGCGGATGGTCCGGTCTCTGCGGAAGCGATTCCAAAGAGCCAGAGCTACCAATTCGGATGGTGCAGCCCAACTCAGGATTGAATATAGTCGGTGTATGAATGAGTACAAGCAAATGCTTGTAAAGGTGAAAGAAGATGAATGGCGCTCTTTCCTGGAGCGCAATAAGGATGACCCCTGGGGTCGTGCTTATAAAATAGTTCGAGGTAGAGGCAGGGAAACGGATGTAAGTAGCCTCCGTGTTGGTAACGTTCAGTTAACGGCATGGAGGGATTGCATGAATGTCTTGTTGAATGAATTCTTCCCCAGAGCGGATCATCAGGACTCACCACCTAGTGTGGTTAGGCCTGTTGATCCGCGTCTGGATAGTGAGTTGGAGGTGGCTTTCTCGAGGTTAAAGTCGAGGAAGTCCCGTGGTATGGATGGATTCACTGGAGAAATGTGTAAAAGTGTCTGGAAGTCAATTCCAGAGTATATGAATGCGATGTATGCGAAGTGTCTGAATGAGGGTTATTTCCCCAGTGAATGGAAGTGTGCGAGAGTGATAGTGCTCCTGAAGTCGCCTGACATGATCAGGAGCAATCCTAGATCTTTTCGGGGCATCAGTCTTCTTCCGGTTCTTGGAAAAGTTCTGGAAAGGATTATGGTAAAAAGGCTTCAGGAGAGAATGAGTGACCAAATGTCTGACAGGCAATTTGGTTTTAGGCAGGGCAGATGTGTTGAGGATGCGTGGAGGTATGTTAGTGACTCTGTTGAGGCTAGCAGCTCCACGTATGTCTTGGGCATCTTTGTTGATTTTAAAGGTGCTTTCGACTACCTGAGTTGGGCGAGTGTTTTGAGAAGGTTGGATGAATGCGGGTGCCGAGAATTAGCTCTCTGGAAGAGCTATTTCTCTGGCAGACGTGCGTGTGCTGTTGGGCGGTATGAATGTGTGAGCGTAAATGTTGTTCGTGGCTGCCCGCAGGGATCTATCTGTGGCCCATTCATTTGGAACCTCATGATGGACCCCTTGCTGGTGCAGCTTGAGCAGATGTGTAAATTTTGTGCGTATGCGGACGATCTGCTTATCTTGATTGAGGGTCGGTCGCGTCTTGAGATCGAGACGAATGCGGGTATGTGCTTGCGCACTGTGTATGAGTGGGGTGAAAGTGTTGGGGTCAGTCTTGCAACGGACAAGACAGTGTCAATGCTGCTCAAGGGCAGATTGGCAACTAGTCGGCCACCCATTGTCAGACTGAATGGAGTGAATGTGAGGTATGCGCCTGAGGTGAAATACCTCGGCATAACCTTCGGCAAGAGGATGTGTTTCACTCCTCATATCGCTGGTCTCAAGGCCCGGCTACTTGGATTGGTGGGGCAAGTGCGTCGTATTTTGAGGTCTGACTGGGGCCTAAGCAGACGTGCTGTCCGTACCATCTATGAGGGTCTGTTTGTTGCATGTGCAGCATATGGATCGTCTGTATGGTGCAAGACGGTCACGACTGTGGTCGGCAGAAAGAAAGTTGCGGCTTGTCAGCGAGTGCTTCTGTTAGGTTGTCTGCCTGTGTGCCGCACTGTCTCTACGGAGGCAATGCAGGTACTGTTAGGAGTAGCCCCTCTTGACTTGGAGATCAGGCTTCGAGCCTTGATGTACAGGATCAAGAGGCGGCTGCCATTGCTGCAGAATGATTGGCTAGCGGGTAGGGATGTGGAGAGTTTAGGGCTTAGTGAATGCAAGAGATTGGTGAAAGAGTGTGTTTTGTCTGACTGGCAAGTCAGATGGGACACTAGCGTGAATGGGCGTGTCACTCATCGGCTTATACGGGAGGTTACATTTGCCGGCAGCCGACCAGACTTTGGGTTCGGCCTGAGTCTTGGATTCCTGTTGACTGGTCACGGTTCCCTCAATGCATTCCTGCATTCGAGGAACCTTTATGACAGTCCAGAATGCCGTTGTGGCTCGGCTGCTGAGACATGGGAGCATGTTCTCTGTGAGTATGCAGATCTTCGAGATCTGAGGGGGATGGGTATAAGTGAGGTTAGTGGCGGGTTTGACGTAAGTCAATCACTCTCCACTAGTGATAGGGTTAGAAGAATGAGTGAGTTTGCTAGAGCTGCATTTTCCAGGCGACGTTTGCAAGAATGTGGGGGTACGAACGTGGGGGTGTGTCTGAATGGTAATTTTTGTTGAACATTGTGTTGTGTTGGGGCTACCAACCCTTAACTGTTTTGGAGTTTAAATTGGAAGTGCCCTTCTGGTACGAGGCCTGACCAGAGGCTTTTAATCTGGTACCACGGGTAACCAGGAGCCCACGGAACTTGTTCCGTCCTGGTTAGTTGGTGCAGCCCTTCGGGGAGTATCGTGGTGGTTGTGGTTTAACACCCAAATGCGGGTAGAGCATCGCTCGACGTGGAGTTGCGTCATACAACCGGGTTCCGTGACCCAGATTACGGAAGAGGCTTAGATAGTCCTCGTGCCAAACCAAGGTAGAAGTCACAACCAAACAGTCGTGTCTTTAATTGGTACCTGCGAAATTGATGTTCCAAGGGGGCGGTGATTGACGCTTGAATTAATCCTATACTAGGAACCGTGAGATTAAGCCATCGCGGCAGGTGCTCACGTTAAGCCCACTGACTTTCATGTCCCTATCTACTCAGTTCGTTTCAGATAGTCGTTGGGAACAGACGTGTTTATTTCATCGCTCGCTTCGCAAACAATTTATAGATAACGGTGCTTTCAAGCAACGGTATCTTGTTTACATTTTGTGCGCTTATCAGCAATAAAGTTTTATTGCTTTGATTACGTCGTTGCTGCGTAAGCAACAGGCGTTCGTGTGTGTGTGTGAAACCGCCAGCTTCTACGTGTGTGTGTGTGTGTGCGTGCTATTTATATATTAAATAGATAAGTGCACACCTGCGGGCGATGCCGCCACGCAAAAAGAAGCCCGCTGAGAAGGGGGCTTTTAAAAATTGTAGGATGACGTCGGAAGATGAGGTGACCTTGTCGGAGTCGTCATCGAACAGCGAGGTAAGGCGGAGGAGCAAGCAGCGCCTGAGGAAGGCAATTTCGGAAAGCGCTGTCAGCTCAGTTGGTGCGCGTGAGGGGAGCGCTGTTCCCGCGGGAGCCGCAGATGGCTTGCCGGAGCAGCGGGTGCAAGTGTGGAGGAGCGGGTTTTTGCCGTTCCTCATGCCGTGAGCGTTTTGAATGTGTCTGAACCTGCCGTGGAGGGGCCGTCGACAAGTGCGGCGGCTTTGAGTAAGCGGAAAGGAACAGCTGTCGATCAGATGAAGGGGATAACGGGAGCTTTATTGCAGCTTGCACTCAAGGAGAGAGCCAGGGGGTTGCTCATTTGCAAGTTAGTCGATTATACAGGGCAGTATGAGCAGCTCCTGTTCGCGCTTGTGGCGCAGAATGAGCAGCTGCAGGGGCGCTTGGAGGCCGTTTGCGGGGGTGCAGGCGTTTCGCATGAATTGCATGTTCCAGCCGGCCAAGCGCGGGCTCCGTCGGTGAACGCCGCCAGAGGGGGTCCCAGGTCGGCAGTGCCGTCTACCCCGGAGATGCCTCGACCAGTTGAGACATGGTCCTTGGTTGTGCGCAGCAAGGCTGCTGGCAAAACCGCTAAGGACGTGGTTGAGCAGGTGGTGAAGGAGGTAGGTCCCTCTCTTGGTGTGCGAATACATGAGGTGAAACCTCTAAGGGATGGAGGTGCGTTAATTCGGACTCCATCGGTCGCCGAGCGTGAGAAAATTGTGGAGAACACAAAGTTCAACGAGGTGGGATTGGAAGTGTGTGTGAATGATAAATTAGGGCCGAAAGTTGTGGTTCAGGGCGTTCACTCGCAGATCACCCCTGACGAGTTCATGGGTGACCTTTACGAGATGAACTTAAAGGACAAAATGTCACTTGAAGCCTTTATGAAAGGTGTCCGGATGACAAGTAAGCCATGGGCGGCGGGAGGTAATGTAGCAGTTAATATCGTCCTCGAGGGTGCTGTGGTGGCCATGCAGTCCCTTTTAGAAATCGGACGCTGCTACATAAAATGGTTTTCGTTTAGAGTGAGAAGTTTTGACCTGGTACCGGGATGCTACCGCTGCCTTGGCTTCGACCATAAGGTGGCGGAGTGCAGAGCCAAAGAGGACGTTTGCCGTCGCTGCAGCCAGATGGGTCACCGCGTGGCTCAGTGCAGCAATGCACTGAATTGCGGCAATTGTTCCTTTAAGGGGAAGCCGTCGGGACATCTGATGATGTCTCTAGCCTGTCCCATATTCGGGGCGATTGTTGTGCGGGTGAATGCTAGACATTTTAATGATTTCAGATTTCAGATTTCTTCAGCTGAATTGTCAAAGGTCGTATGGAGCTATGTGTGATGTGGGGGCTATGATGTGTGAAAGGGGCAGCGTCGTTGCCCTGCTGCAGGAACCCTACGCGACCGGTGGTTGCGTAAGGGGATTGCCCGCATGTATGCGAGTATTCCCTGACAGCAGGGCTAACTCCGCTGTCATTGTGAATGATGTCAGTATTGAATGCACTTTGGTGAGTTCAACTGACTGGGGGGTGTGTGTGAGCCTAAGCGGCAGTTTTGGCAGGATTTTTGTAGTGAGCATGTATTGTAAGTTCGGGGATCCCCTCGAACCATACATTGCTTACTTGGATGAGGTGCTATGCGAATGCATCACCCCCCATGTGGTTCAGCAAGGTATCCAGACATTCGTCTGGGTATTCGAACCACACACGGGGTGAGATGCTAGCCGAGTGCGCCGTGTCCCAGGATGTTCGGGTCGTTAACGAACCCAGTGAGTGGTATACGTTTGCGGGTCCGGTGGGTCAGAGTGACATTGATGTTACTCTAGTGAATGCGGTGGCAATGAGTATGTATGCTTTTCATTGGTGTGTACTAGGTGGGCTTGGTGTGAGTGACCACAATCCGATTGAGATTGTTGTCACACACACTATTACGAGGAACGAAAGTGTTGGGGGTAATCGCTGGCGCACTTGTAGTGTGAATTGGTCCCTTCATGGGCTCATTGTGCAGGAGGCGGCAACGCAAGTTCCGCTTAATGCATTTAATGATTTGAATGTGGATGAGCAGGTCGTAAGTGTGAATGGGTGGATAACTGGTGCGAATGATCGCATGTTTGAGAGGTACCGTAAGGTCAACCTTAAGCATGTGAAGTGGTGGACGAATCAGTTAAGCACCAAGCGGCGGATGGTCCGGTCTCTGCGGAAGCGATTCCAAAGGGCCGGAGCTACCAATGCGGATGGTGCAGCCCAACTCAGGATTGAATATAGTCGGTGTATGAATGAGTACAAGCAAATGCTTGTAAAGGTGAAAGAAGATGAATGGCGCTCTTTCCTGGAGCGCAATAAGGATGACCCCTGGGGTCGTGTTTATAAAATAGTTCGAGGTAGAGGCAGGGAAACGGATGTAAGTAGCCTCCGTGTTGGTAACGTTCAGTTAACGGCATGGAGGGATTGCATGAATGTCTTGTTGAATGAATTCTTCCCCAGAGCGGATCATCAGGACTCACCACCTAGTGTGGTTAGGCCTGTTGATCCGCTTCTGGATAGTGAGTTGGAGGTGGCTTTCTCGAGGTTAAAGTCGAGGAAGTCACCTGGTATGGATGGATTCACTGGAGAAATGTGTAAAAGTGTCTGGAAGTCAATTCCAGAGTATATGAATGCGATGTATGCGAAGTGTCTGAATGAGGGTTATTTCCCCAGTGAATGGAAGTGTGCGAGAGTGATAGTGCTCCTGAAGTCGCCTGACAGGATCAGGAGCAATCCTAGATCTTTTCGGGGCATCAGTCTTCTTCCGGTTCTTGGAAAAGTTCTGGAAAGGATTATGGTAGAAAGGCTTCAGGAGAGAATGAGTGACCAAATGTCTGACAGGCAATTTGGTTTTAGGGAGGGCAGATGTGTTGAGGATGCGTGGAGGTATGTTAGTGACTCTGTTGAGGCTAGCAGCTCCACGTATGTCTTGGGCATCTTTGTTGATTTTAAAGGTGCTTTCGACTACCTGGGTTGGGCGAGTGTTTTGAGAAGGTTGGATGAATGCGGGTGCCGAGAATTAGCTCTCTGGAAGAGCTATTTCTCTGGCAGACGTGCGTGTGCTGTAGGGCGGTGTGAATGTGTGAGCGTAAATGTTGTTCGTGGCTGCCCGCAGGGATCTATCTGTGGCCCATTCATTTGGAAGCTCATGATGGACCGCTTGCTGGTGCAGCTTGAGCAGATGTGTAAATGTTGTGCGTATGTGGACGATCTGCTTATCTTGATTGAGGGTCGGTCGCGTCTAGAGATCGAGACGAATGCGGGTATGTGCTTGCGCACTGTGTATGAGTGGGGTGAAAGTGTTGGGGTCAGTCTTGCAATGGACAAGACAGTGTCAATGCTGCTCAAGGGCAGATTGGCAACTAGTCGGCCACCCATTGTCAGACTGAATGGAGTGAATGTGAGGTATGCGTCTGAGGTGAAATACCTCGGCATAACCTTCGGCGAGAGGATGTGTTTCACTCCTCATATCGCTGGTCTCAAGGCCCGGCTACTTGGTTTGGTGGGGCAAGTGCGTCGTATTTTGAGGTCTGACTGGGGCCTAAGCAGACGTGCTGTGCGCACCATCTATGAGGGTCTGTTTGTTGCATGTGCAGCATATGGATCGTCTGTATGGTGCAAGGCGGTCACGACTGTGGTCGGCAGAAAGAAAGTGCTGGCTTGCCAGAGAGTGCTTCTGTTAGGTTGTTTGCCTGTGTGCCGCACTGTCTCTACGGAGGCAATGCAGGTACTGTTAGGAGTAGCCCCTCTTGACTTGGAGATCAGGCGTCGAGCCTTAATGTACAGGATCAAGAGGCGGCTGCCATTGCTGCAGAATGATTGGCTAGCGGGTAGGGATGTGGAGAGTTTAGGGCTTAGTGAATGCAAGAGATTGGTGAAAGAGTGTGTTTTGTCTGACTGGCAAGTCAGATGGGACACTAGCGTGAATGGGCGTGTCACTCATCGGTTTATACGGGAGGTTACATTTGCCGGCAGCCGACCAGACTTTGGGTTCGGCCCGAGTCTTGGATTCCTGTTGACTGGTCACGGTTCCCTCAATGCATTCCTGCATTCGAGGAACCTTGATGACAGTCCAGAATACCGTTGTGGCTCGGCTGCTGAGACATGGGAGCATGTTCTCTGTGAGTGCACAAGGTATGCAGATTTTCGAGATCTGAGGGGGATGTGTTTTGAGTGTGTTTTGAGAAGGTTGGATGAATGCGGGTGCCGAGAATTAGCTCTCTGGAAGAGCTATTTCTCTGGCAGACGTGCGTGTGCTGTAGGGCGGTGTGAATGTGTGAGCGTAAATGTTGTTCGTGGCTGCCCGCAGGGATCTATCTGTGGCCCATTCATTTGGAACCTCATGATGGACCCCTTGCTGGTGCAGCTTGAGCAGATGTGTAAATGTTGTGCGTATGTGGACGATCTGCTTATCTTGATTGAGGGTCGGTCGCGTCTTGAGATCGAGACGAATGCGGGTATGTGCTTGCGCACTGTGTATGAGTGGGGTGAAAGTGTTGGGGTCAGTCTTGCAATGGACAAGACAGTGTCAATGCTGCTCAAGGGCAGATTGGCAACTAGTCGGCCACCCATTGTCAGACTGAATGGAGTGAATGTGAGGTATGCGTCTGAGGTGAAATACCTCGGCATAACCTTCGGCGAGAGGATGTGTTTCACTCCTCATATCGCTGGTCTCAAGGCCCGGCTACTTGGTTTGGTGGGGCAAGTGCGTCGTATTTTGAGGTCTGACTGGGGCCTAAGCAGACGTGCTGTCCGCACCATCTATGAGGGTCTGTTTGTTGCATGTGCAGCATATGGATCGTCTGTATGGTGCAAGGCGGTCACGACTGTGGTCGGCAGAAAGAAAGTGCTGGCTTGCCAGAGAGTGCTTCTGTTAGGTTGTTTGCCTGTGTGCCGCACTGTCTCTACGGAGGCAATGCAGGTACTGTTAGGAGTAGCCCCTCTTGACTTGGAGATCAGGCGTCGAGCCTTGATGTACAGGATCAAGAGGCGGCTGCCATTGCTGCAGAATGATTGGCTAGCGGGTAGGGATGTGGAGAGTTTAGGGCTTAGTGAATGCAAGAGATTGGTGAAAGAGTGTGTTTTGTCTGACTGGCAAGTCAGATGGGACACTAGCGTGAATGGGCGTGTCACTCATCGGTTTATACGGGAGGTTACATTTGCCGGCAGCCGACCAGACTTTGGGTTCGGCCCGAGTCTTGGATTCCTGTTGACTGGTCACGGTTCCCTCAATGCATTCCTGCATTCGAGGAACCTTGATGACAGTCCAGAATACCGTTGTGTCTCGGCTGCTGAGACATGGGAGCATGTTCTCTGTGAGTGCACAAGGTATGCAGATTTTCGAGATCTGAGGGGGATGGGTATAAGTGAGGTAAGTGGCGGGTTTGACGTAAGTCAATCATTCTCCACTAGTGATAGGGTTGGAAGAATGAGTGAGTTTGGTAGAGCTGCATTTTCCAGGCGACGTTTGCAATTGCAGGAAGGAATTGTATGAATGATGATGGATGGTAGATGTGAGAATGTGGGGGTACGAATGTGGGGGTGTGTCTGAATGGTAATTTTTGTTGAACATTGTGTTGTGTTGGGGCTACCAACCCTTAACTGTTTTGGAGTTTAAATTGGAAGTGCCCTTCTGGTACGAGGCCTGACTAGAGGCTTTTAATCTGGTACCACGGGTAACCAGGAGCCCACGGAACTTGTTCCGTCCTGGTTAGTTGGTGCGGCCCTTCGGGGAGTATCGTGGTGGTTGTGGCTTAACACCCAAATGCGGGTAGAGCATCGCTCGACGTGGAGTTGCGTCATACAACCGGGTTCCGTGACCCAGATTACGGAAGAGGCTTAGATAATCCTCGTGCCAAACCAAGGTAGAAGTCACAACCAAACAGTCGTGTCTTTAATTGGTACCTGCGGAATTGATGTTCCAAGGGGGCGGTGATTGACGCTTGAATTAATCCTATACTAGGAACCGTGAGATTAAGCCATCGCGGCAGGTGCTCACGTTAAGCCCACTGACTTTCATGTCCCTATCTACTTGAGTTCGTTTCAGACAGTCGTTGGGAACAGACGTGTTTATTCATCGCTTGCTTCGCAAACAATTTAAAGATAACGGTGCTTTCAAGCAACGGTATCTTGTTTACATTTTGTGCGCTTATCAGCAATAAAGTTTTATTGCTTTGTTTACGTCGTTGCTGCGTGAGCAACAGGCGTTCGTGTGTGTGTGAAACCGCCAGCTTCTACGTGTGTGTGTGTGTGTGTGTGCTATTTATATATTAAATAGATAAGCGCACACCTGCGGACGATGCCGCCACGCAAAAAGAAGCCCGCTGAGAAGGGGGCTTTTGAAAATTGTAGGATGACGTCGGAAGATGAGGTGACCTTGTCGGAGTCGTCATCGAACAGCGAGGTAAGGCGGAGGAGCAAGCAGCGCCTGAGGAAGGCAACTACGGAAAGCGCTGTCAGCTCAGCTGGTGCGCGTGAGGGGAGCGCTATTCCCGCGGGAGCCGCAGTTGGCTCGCCCGGAGCAGCGGGTGCAAGTGTGGAGGAGCGGGTTTTTGCCGTTCCTCATGCCGTGAGCGTTTTGAATGTGTCTGAACCTGCCGTGGAGGGGCCGTCGACAAGTGCGGCGGCTTTGAGGAAGCGGAAAGGAACAGCTGTCGAGCAGATGAAGGGGATAACGGGAGCTTTATTGCAGCTTGCACTCAAGGAGAGAGCCACGGGGTCGCTCATTTGCAAGTTAGTCGATTATACAGGACAGTATGAGCAGCTCCTGTTCGCGCTTGTGGCGCAGAATGAGCGGCTGCAGGGGCGCTTGGAGGCCGTTTGCGGGGGTGCAGGCGTTTCGCATGAGTTGCATGTTCCAGCCGGCCAAGCGCGGGCTCCGTCGGTGAACGCCGCCAGGGGGGGTCCCAGGTCGGCAGTGCCGTCTACCCCGGAGATGCCTCGGCCAGTTGAGACATGGTCCTTGGTTGTGCGCAGCAAGGCTGCTGGCAAAACCGCTAAGGACGTGGTTGAGCAGGTGGTGAAGGAGGTAGGTCCCTCTCTTGGTGTGCGGATACATGAGGTGAAACCTCTAAGGGATGGAGCTGCGTTAATTCGGACTCCATCGGTCGCCGAGCGCGAGAAAATTGTGGAGAACACAAAGTTCAACGAGGTGGGATTGGAAGTGTGTGTGAATGATAAATTAGGGCCGAAAGTTGTGGTTCAGGGCGTTCACTCGCAGATCACCCCTGACGAGTTCATGGGTGACCTTTACGAGATGAACTTAAAGGACAAAATGTCACTTGAAGCCTTTAAGAAAGGTGTCCGGATGACAAGTAAGCCATGGGCGGCGTGAGGTAATGTAGCAGTTAATATCGTCATCGAGGGTGCTGTGGTGGCCATGCAGTCCCTTTAAGAAATCGGACGCTGCTACATAAAATGGTTTTCGTTTAGAGTGAGAAGTTTTGACCTGGTACCGGGATGCTACCGCTACCTTGGCTTCGACCATAAGGTGGCGGAGTGCAGAGCCAAAGAGGACGTTTGCCGTCGCTGCGGCCAGATGGGTCACCGCGTGGCTCAGTGCAGCAATGCACTGAATTGCCGCAATTGTTCCTTTAAGGGGAAGCCGTCGGGACATCTGATGATGTCTCTAGCCTGTCCCATATTCGGGGCGATTGTTGCGCGGGCAAATGCTAGACATTAAAATATCTAGCAGATTTCTTCAGCTGAATTGTCAAAGGTCGTATGCAGCTTTGTGTGATGTGGGGGCTATGATGTGTGAAAGGGGCAGCGTCGTTGCCCTGCTGCAGGAACCCTACGCGACCGGAGGTTGCGTAAGGGGATTGCCCGCATGTATGCGAGTATTCCCTGACAGCAGGGCTAACTCCGCTGTCATTGTGAATGATGTCAGTATTGAATGCACTTTGGTGAGTTCAACTGAGTTGGGGGTGTGTGTGAGCCTAAGCGGCAGTTTTGGCAGGATTTTTGTAGTGAGCATGTATTGTAAGTTCGAGGATCCCCTCGAAACATACATTGCTTACTTGGATGAGGTGCTACTACTGGTTAATAGCGTACCAGTCATCCTTGGTCTTGATGCGAATGCATCATCCCCCATGTGGTTCAGCAAGGTATCCAGACATTCGTCTGGGTATTCGAACCACACACGGGTTGATGCTAGCCGAGTGGGCCGTGTCCCAGGATGTTCGGGTCGTTAACGAACCCAGTGAGTGGTATACGTTTGCGGGTCCGGTGGGTCAGAGTGACATTGATGTTACTCTAGTGAATGCGGTGGCAATGAGTATGTATGCTTTTCATTGGTGTGTACTAGGTGGGCTTGGTGTGAGTGACCACAATCCGATTGAGATTGTTGTCACACACACTATTACGAGGAACGAAAGTGTTGGGGGTAATCGCTGGCGCACTTGTAGTGTGAATTGGTCCCTTCATGGGCTCATTGTGCAGGAGGCGGCAACGCAAGTTCCGCTTAATGCATTTAATGGTTTGAATGTGGATGAGCAGGTCGTATGTGTGAATGGGTGGATAACTGGTGCGAATGATCGCATGTTTGAGAGGCAACCTTAAGCATGTGAAGTGGTGGACGAATCAGTTAAGCACCAAGCGGCGGATGGTCCGGTCTCTGCGGAAGCGATTCCAAAGGGCCAGAGCTACCAATGCGGATGGTGCAGCCCAACTCAGGATTGAATATAGTCGGTGTATGAATGAGTACAAGCAAATGCTTGTAAAGGTGAAAGAAGATGAATGGCGCTCTTTCCTGGAGCGCAATAAGGATGACCCCTGGGGTGTTTATAAAATAGTTCGAGGTAGAGGCAGGGAAACGGAGGAAATTGTAAGTAGCCTCCGTGTTGGTAACGTTCAGTTAACGGCATGGAGGGATTGCATGAATGTCTTGTTGAATGAATTCTTCCCAGAGCGGATCATCAGGACTCACCACCTAGTGTGGTTAGGCCTGTTGATCCGCTTCTGGATAGTGAGTTGGAGTGGCTTTCTCGAGGTTAAAGTCGAGGAGTCACCTGGTATGGATGGATTCACTGGAGAAATGTGTAAAAGTGTCTGGAAGTCAATTCCAGCAGTATATGAATGCGATGTATGCGAAGTGTCTGAATGAGGGTTATTTCCCCAGTGAATGGAAGTGTGCGAGAGTGATAGTGCTCCTGAAGTCGCCTGACAGGATCAGGAGCAAATCCTAGATCTTTTCGGTCTTCTTCCGGTTCTTGGAAAAGTTCTGGAAAGGATTATGGTAGAAAGGCTTCAGGAGAGAATGATGACCAAAGTCTGACAGGCAATTTG
>NW_027212949.1:0-35278 GCF_030788295.1 Drosophila virilis | reverse complement strand
TTTGGTCAAGATATCTTGATAAGCAAAATGTTTTTATACAAAAACTTAATTTTCGACAGATCGTTCCTATGGCAGCTATGTATATTATATAGGGGTCCAATCTGAATAGGATTTTGCATATATATGAGGAGCATATTAAAACTAATAAATGCCGAGTTTGGTTAACATATCTTGATAAACAAAATGTATTTTATACAAAAACATAATTTTCGACCGATCGTTCCTATGGCAGCTATGTATATTATACAGTGGTCCGATCTTAAAAGGAGGTTGCATATTTATGAAGAGCATAGTAAAACTAATAAATTCCGAGTTTGGTCAAGGTATCTTGATAAACAAAATGTTTTTTCATACAAAAACTTAATTTTCGACCTGTCGTTCCTATGGCAGCTGTATGATATAGTGGTCCGATCTTAATAGGATATTGCATATATATGAGGAGTATAGTAAAACTAATAAATGCCACGTTTGGTCAAGATATCTTGATAAACAAAATCTTTTTTATACAAAAACTTAATTTTCGAGCGATCGTTCCTATGGCAGCTATGTATATTATATAGTGGTCCGATCTTAATAGGATTTTGCATATATATGAGGAGCATAGAAAACTAATAAATGCAGAGTTTGGTTAAGATATCTTGAAAAACAAAATGTTTTTTTCATACAACAACTTAGTTTTCGACCGATCGTTCCTATGGCCGCTATATAATATAGTGGTCCGATCTTTATGGGATTCCGCATATTTATGAGGAGCATAGTAAAACTAATAAATGCCGAGTTTTGTTAAGATATCTTGATAAACAAAATGTATTTTATACAAAAACTTAATTTTCGACCGACCGTTCCTATGGCAGCTATATGATATAGTGGTCCGATCTTAACAGGATTTCGCATATATATGAGGATATAATGGTCCGATCTTAATAGCAGATTTCATATATATGAGGAGCATAGCACAACTAATAAATGCCCAGTTTGCTCAAGATATCTTGATAAACATAATGTTTTTCATACAAAAACTTAATTTTCGACCGATCGTTCCAATGGCAGCTATGTATATTATATAGTGGTCCGATCTGAATAGGATTTTGCATATATATGAGGAGCATATTAAAACTAATAAATGCCGAGTTACGTCAAGATACCTTGATAAACAAAATGTATTTTATACAAAAACTTAATTTTCGACCGATCGTTCCTATGGCAGCTATGTATATTATATAGTGGTCCGATCTTAATAGGATTTTGCATATATATGAAGAGTATAGTAAAACTAATAAATGCCGAGCTTGGTCAAAATATCTTGTTTTTCATACAAAAACTTAATTTTCAACCGATCGTTCCTATCGCTATGTATATTATACAGTGGTCCGATCTTAATAGGAGGTTGCATATTTATGAGGAGCATAGTAAAACCAATAAATTCCGAGTTTGGTCAAGGTATCTTGATAAACAAAATGTTTTTTCATACATAAACTTAATTTTCGACCTGTCGTTCCTATGGCAGCTATGTGATATAGTGGTCTGATCTAAGCAGGACTTCGCATATTTATTATGAGCATAGTAAAACTAATAATTTCCGAGTTTGGTCGAGGTATCTTGATAAATAAACTGTTTTTTATACAAAAACTTAAATTTCGACCGATCGTTCCTATGGCAACTATATGATATAGTAGTCCGATCTTAATAGGATTCTGCATTTATATGAGGAGCATAGAAAAACTAATAAATGCCGAGTTTGGTTACGATATCTTGAAAAACAAAATGTTTTTTTCATACAACAACTTAGTTTTCGACCGATCGTTCCTATGGCCGCTATATAATATAGTGGTCCGATCTTTATGGGATTCCGCATATTTATGAGGAGCATAGTAAAACTAATAAATGCCGAGTTTTGTTAAGATATCTTGATAAACAAAATGTATTTTATACAAAAACTTAATTTTCGACCGACCGTTCCTATGGCAGCTATATGATATAGTGGTCCGATCTTAACAGGATTTCGCATATATGAGGATATAATGGTCCGATCTTAATAGCAGATTTCATATATATGAGGAGCATAGCACAACTAATAAATGCCCAGTTTGCTCAAGATATCTTGATAAACATAATGTTTTTCATACAAAAACTTAATTTTCGACCGATCGTTCCAATGGCAGTTATGTATATTATATAGTGGTCCGATCTGAATAGGATTTTGCATATATATGAGGAGCATATTAAAACTAATAAATGCCGAGTTACGTCAAGATACCTTGATAAACAAAATGTATTTTATACAAAAACTTAATTTTCGACCGATCGTTCCTATGGCAGCTATGTATATTATATAGTGGTCCGATCTTAATAGGATTTTGCATATATATGAAGAGTATAGTAAAACTAATAAATGCCGAGCTTGGTCAAAATATCTTGTTTTTCATACAAAAACTTAATTTTCAACCGATCGTTCCTATCGCTATGTATATTATACAGTGGTCCGATCTTAATAGGAGGTTGCATATTTATGAGGAGCATAGTAAAACCAATAAATTCCGAGTTTGGTCAAGGTATCTTGATAAACAAAATGTTTTTTCATACATAAACTTAATTTTCGACCTGTCGTTCCTATGGCAGCTATGTGATATAGTGGTCTGATCTAAGCAGGACTTCGCATATTTATTATGAGCATAGTAAAACTAATAATTTCCGAGTTTGGTCGAGGTATCTTGATAAATAAACTGTTTTTTTATACAAAAACTTAAATTTCGACCGATCGTTCCTATGGCAACTATATGATATAGTAGTCCGATCTTAATAGGATTCTGCATTTATATGAGGAGCATAGAAAAACTAATAAATGCCGAGTTTGGTTACGATATCTTGATAAACAGAATGTTTTTTATACAAAACCTTTTTTTTTTTCTAACGATCGTTCCTATGGCAACTATATGATATACTGGATTTCGCATATATATGAGGATATAATAGTCCGATCTAAATATGACATTGCATATATATGAGGAGCATAGTAAAAGAAATAAATGCCGAGTTTGGTTAAGATATCTTAATAAACCAAATGTTTTTTTTTTTATAAAAAACTTAATTTTCCACCGATTGTTCCTATGGCAGCTATATGATGTAGTGGTCCGATCTCAATAGGATTTGGCATATATATGAGGAGCATAGAAAAACTAATAAATGCCGAGTTTGGTTACGATATCGTGATAAACAAATTGTTTTTTTCATACAACTTAGTTTTCGACTGATCGTTCCTATGGCAGCTATATGATATAGGTCCCCGATCTTAATAGGATTTCGCATATTTATGAGGAGCATAGTAAAACCAATAAACGCCGAGTTTGGTTAAGATATCTTGATAAACAAAATGTATTTTTTACAAAAACTTAATTTTCGACCGATCTTTGTCGTGGCAGCTATATTATACAGTGGTCCGATCTTAATAGGATTTTGCATGTATATGAGGAGCATAGTAAAACTAATAAATGCCGAGTTTGGTCAAGATATCTTGATAAGCAAAATGTTTTTATACAAAAACTTAATTTTCGACAGATCGTTCCTATGGCCGCTATGTATATTATATAGTGGTCCGATCTTAATAGGATTTTGCATATATATGAGGAGTATAGTAAAACTAATAAATGTAGAGTTTGGTCAAGATATATGGATAAACCAAATGTTTTTTATACAAAAACTTAATTTTCGACCGATCGTTCCTATGGCAGCTATATGATATAGCAGTCCGATCTTAATAGGATTTCGCATATAAAAGAGGATATAATGGTCCGATCTTAATAGGAGATTGCATTTATATAGCAAAACTTATGAATGCCGAGTTTGGTCAAGATATCTTGATAAACAAAATGTTTTTCACACAAAAACTTAATCTTCGACCGATCGTTACTATGGCAGCTATGTATATTATATAGTGGTCCGATCTTTATAGGATTTTGCTATATATGAGGAGCATAGAAAACTAATAAATGCAGAGTTTGGTTAAGATATCTTGAAAAACAAAATGTTTTTTTCATACAACAACTTAGTTTTCGACCGATCGTTCCTATGGCAGCTATATAATATAGTGGTCCGATATTTATGGGATTCCGCATATTTATGAGGAGCATAGTAAAACTAATAAATGCCGAGTTTGGTTAAGATATCTTGATAAACAAAATGTATTTTATACAAAAACTTAATTTTCGACCGATCGTTCCTATGGCAGCTATATGATATAGTGGTCCGATCTTAACAGGATTTCGCATATATATGAGGATATAATGGTCTGATCTTAATAGCAGATTTCATATATATGAGGAGCATAGCACAACTAATAAATGCCGAGTTTGCTCAAGATATCTTGATAAACAAAATGTTTTTCATACAAAAACTTAATTTTCGACCGATCGTTCCAATGGCAGCTATGTATATTATATAGTGGTCCGATCTGAATAGGATTTTGCATATATAGGAGGAGCATAGTAAAACTAATAAATGCCGAGTTAGGTCAAGATATCTTGATAAACAAAATGTATTTTATACAAAAACTTAATTTTCGACCGATCGTTCCTATGGCAGCTATGTATATTATATAGTGGTCCGATCTTAATAGGATTTTGCATATATATAAGGAGTATAGTAAAACTAATAAATGCCGAGCTTGGTCAAAATATCTTGTTTTTCATACAAAAACTTAATTTTCAACCGATCGTTCCTATCGCTATGTATATTATACAGTGGTCCGATCTTAATAGGAGGTTGCATATTTATGAGGAGCATAGTAAAACCAATAAATTCCGAGTTTGGTCAAGGTATCTTGATAAACAAAATGTTTTTCCATACATAAACTTAATTTTCGACCTGTCGTTCCTATGGCAGCTATATGATATAGTGGTCTGATCTAAGCAGGACTTCGCATATTTATTATGAGCATAATAAAACTAAAAAGTGCCGAGTTTGGTCGAGGTATCTTGATAAATAAACTGTTTTTTATACAAAAACTTAAATTTCGACCGATCGTACCTATGGCAACTATATGATATAGTAGTCCGATCTTAATAGGATTCTGCATTATATGAGGAGCATAGAAAAACTAATAAATGCCGAGTTTGGTTACGATATCTTGATAAACAGAATGTTTTTTATACAAAACCTTTTTTTTTATAACGATCGTTCCTATGGCAACTATATGATATACTGGATTTCGCATATATATGAGGATATAATAGTCCGATCTAAATATGAGATTGCATATATATGAGGAGCATAGTAAAAGAAATAAATGCCGAGTTTGGTTAAGATATCTTAATAAACCAAATGTTTTTTTTTTATAAAAAACTTAATTTTCGACCGATTGTTCCTATGGCAGCTATATGATGTAGTGGTCCGATCTCAATAGGATTTGGCATATATATGAGGAGCATAGAAAAACTAATAAATGCCGAGTTTGGTTAGGATATCTTGATAAACAAAATGTATTTTTTACAATAACTTAATTTTCGACCGATCTTTGTCGTGGCAGCTATATTATACAGTGGTCCGATCTTAATAGGATTTTGCATGTATATGAGGAGCATAGTAAAACTAATAAATGCTGAGTTTGGTCAAGATATATGGATAAACCAAATGTTTTTTATACAACAACTTAATTTTCGACCGATCGTTCCTATGGCAGCTATATGATATAGTAGTCCGATCTTAATAGGATTTCGCATATAAAAGAGGATATAATGGTCCGATCTTAATAGGAGATTGCATATATATAGCAAAACTTATGAATGCCGAGTTTGGTCAAGATATCTTAAAAAACAAAATGTTTTTCACACAAAAACTTAACTTTCGACCGATCGTTACTATGGCAGCTGTATGATATAGTGGTCCGATCTCAATAGGATTTTGCATATATATGAGGAGTATAGTAAAACTAATAAATGTAGAGTTTGGTCAAGATATATGGATAAACCAAATGTTTTTTATACAACAACTTAATTTTCGACCGATCGTTCCTATGGCAGCTATATGATATAGTAGTCCGATCTTAATAGGATTTCGCATATAAAAGAGGATATAATGGTCCGATCTTAATAGGAGATTGCATATATATAGCAAAACTTATGAATGCCGAGTTTGGTCAAGATATCTTAAAAAACAAAATGTTTTTCACACAAAAACTTAATTTTCGACCGATCGTTACTATGGCAGCTGTATGATATAGTGGTCCGATCTCAATAGGATTTCGCATATATATGAGGAGTATAGTAAAACTAATAAATGCCACGTTTGGTCAAGATATCTTGATAAACAAAATGTTTTTTATACAAAAACTTAATTTTCGACCGATCGTTCCTATGGCAGCTATGTATATTATATAGTGGTCCGATCTTAATAGGATTTTGCATATATATGAGGAGCATAGAAAACTAATAAATGCAGAGTTTGGTCAAGATATCATGAAAAACAAATGTATGGTCCAAATATAATGGTACGATCTTAATAGGAGATTGCATATATATAGCAAAACTTATGAATGCCGAGTTTGGTCAAGATATCTTGATAAACAAAATGTTTTTCATACAAAAACTTAATTTTCGACCGATCGTTCCTATGGCAGCTATGTATATTATATACTGGTCCGATCTTAATAGGATTTTGCATATTTATGAGGAGCATATTAAAACTAATAAATGTCGAGTTTGGTCAAGATATCTTGATAAACAAAATGTATTTTATACAAAAACTTAATTTTCGACCAATCGTTCCTATGGCAGCTATGTATATTATATAGTGGTCCGATCTTAATAGGATTTTGCATATATATGAGGAGTATAGTATAACTAATAAATGCCGAGTTTGGTCAAGATATCTTGATAAACAAAATGTTTTTCATACAAAAACTTAATTTTCAACCGATCGTTCCTATGGAAGCTATGTATATTATATAGTGGTCCGATCTTAATAGGAGATTGCATATTTATGAGGAGCATAGTAAAACCAATAAATTCCGAGTTTGGTCAAGGTATCTTGATAAACAAAATGTTTTTTCATACAAAAACTTAATTTTCGACCTGTCGTTCCTATGGCAGCTATATGATATAGTGGTCTGATCTAAACAGGACTTTGCATATATATTATGAGCATAGTAAAACTAATAAGTGCCGAGTTTGGTCGAAATATCTTGATAAATAAACTGTTTTTTATACAAAAACTTAAATTTCGACCGATCGTTCCTATGACAACTATATGATATAGTAGTCCGCTCTTAATAGGACTCTGCATTTATATGAGGAGCATAGAAAAACTAATAAATGCCGAGTTTGGTTACGATATCTTGATAAACATAATGTTTTTTATACAAAACCTTTTTTTTCTAACGATAGTTCCTATGGCAACTATATGATAAACTGGATTTCGCATATATATGACAATATAATAGTCCGTTCTAAATATGAGATTGCATATATATGAGGAGCATAGAAAAACTAATAAATGCCGAGTTTGGTTACGATATCGTGATAAACAAAATGTTTTTTTCATACAACTTAGTTTTCGACTGAGCGTTCCTATGGCAGCTATATGATATAGGTGCTCGATCTTAATAGGATTTCGCATATTTATGAGGAGCATAGTAAAACTAATAAACGCTGAGTTTGGTTAAGATATCTTGATAAACAAAATGTATTTTATACAAAAACTTAATTTTCGACCGATCGTTTCTGTGGCAGCTATATTATATAGTGGTCCGATCTTAATAGAATTTTGCATCTATATGAGGAGCATAGTAAAACTAATAAATGCCGAGTTTGGTCAAGATATCTTGATAAACAAAATGTTTTTTATACAAAAACTTTATTTTCGACTGATCGTTTCTATGGCAGCTATGTATATTATATAGTGGTCCGATCTTAATAGGATTTTGCATATATATGAGGAGTATAGTAAAACTAATAAATGTAGAGTTTAGTCAAGATATATTGAGAAACCAAATGTTTATTATGCAAAAACTTAATTTTCGACCGATCGTTCCTATGGCAGCTATATGATATAGTGGTCCGATCTTAATAGGATTTCGCATATAAAAGAGGATATAATGGTCCGATCTTAATAGGAGATTGCATATATATGAGGAGCATAGCGAAACTTATAAATGCCGAGTTTGGTCAAGATAACTTGATAAACAAAATGTTTTTCACACAAAAACTTAATTTTCGACCGATCGTTCCTATGGCAGCTGTATGATATAGTGGTCCGGTCTTATTAGGAATTTGCATTTATATGAGGAGCATAGAAAAACTAATAAATGCCGAGTTTGGTGACGATATCTTGATAAACAGATTGTTTTTTATACAAAACCTTTTTTTTTCTAACGATCGTTCCTATGGCAACTATATGATATACTGGATTTCGCATATATATGAGGATATAATAGTCCGATCTAAATATGAGATTACATATATATGAGGAGCATAGTTAAAGAAATAAATGCCGAGTTTGGTTGAGATGTCTTGATAAACAAAATGTTTTTCATACAAAAAATTAATTTTCGACCGATCGTTCCAATGGCAGCTATATGATGTAGTGGTGCGATCTTAAACGGATTTGGCATATATATGAGGAGCATAGAAAAACTAATAAATGCCGAGTTTGGTTACGATATCGTGATAAACAAAATGGTTTTTATACAAAAACTTTTTTCCGACCGATCGTTCCTATGGATATTGCATATATATAAGGAGAATAAAAAAACTAATAAATGCCGAGTTTGGTCAAGGTATCTTGATAAACAAAATGTTTTTTCATACAAAAACTTAATTTTCGACCTGTCGTTCCTATGGCAGCTATATGATATAATGGTCTGATCTAAACAGGACTTTGCATATATATTATGAGCATAGTAAAACTAATAAGTGCCGAGTTTGGTCGAAATATCTTGATAAATAAACTGTTTTTTATACAAAAACTTAAATTTCGACCGATCGTTCCTATGACAACTATATGATATAGTAGTCCGCTCTTAATAGGACTTTGCATTTATATGAGGAGCATAGAAAAACTTATAAATGCCGAGTTTGGTTACGATATCTTGATAAACATAATGTTTTTTATACAAAACCTTTTTTTTCTAACGATAGTTCCTATGGCAACTATATGATATACTGGATTTCGCATATATATGACAATATAATAGTCCGTTCTAAATATGAGATTGCATATATATGAGGAGCATAGAAAAACTAATAAATGCCGAGTTTGGTTACGATATCGTGATAAACAAAATGTTTTTTTCATACATCTTAGTTTTCGACTGAGCGTTCCTATGGCAGCTATATGATATAGGTGCTCGATCTTAATAGGATTTCGCATATTTATGAGGAGCATAGTAAAACTAATAAACGCTGAGTTTGGTTAAGATATCTTGATAAACAAAATGTATTTTATACAAAAACTTAATTTTCGACCGATCGTTTCTGTGGCAGCTATATTATATAGTGGTCCGATCTTAATAGAATTTTGCATGTATATGAGGAGCATAGTAAAACTAATAAATGCCGAGTTTGGTCAAGATATCTTGATAAACAAAATGTTTTTTATACAAAAACTTTATTTTCGACTGATCGTTTCTATGGCAGCTATGTATATTATATAGTGGTCGGATCTTAATAGGATTTTGCATATATATGAGGAGTATAGTAAAACTAATAAATGTAGAGTTTAGTCAAGATATATTGATAAACCAAATGTTTATTATACAAAAACTTAATGTTCGACCGATCGTTCCTATGGCAGCTATATGATATAGTGGTCCGATCTTAATAGGATTTCGCATATAAAAGAGGATATAATGGTCCGATCTTAATAGGAGATTGCATATATATGAGGAGCATAGCGAAACTTATAAATGCCGAGTTTGGTCAAGATAACTTGATAAACAAAATGTTTTTCACACAAAAACTTAATTTTCGACCGATCGTTCCTATGGCAGCTGTATGATATAGTGGTCCGGTCTTATTAGGAATTTGCATTTATATGAGGAGCATAGAAAAACTAATAAATGCCAAGTTTGGTGACGATATCTTGATAAACAGATTGTTTTTTATACAAAACCTTTTTTTTTCTAACGTGGTTCCTATGGCAACTATATGATATACTGGATTTCGCATATATATGAGGATATAATAGTCCGATCTAAATATGAGATTACATATATATGAGGAGCATAGTTAAAGAAATAAATGCCGAGTGTGGTTGAGATATCTTGATAAACAAAATGTTTTTCATACAAAAAATTAATTTTCGACCGATCGTTCCAATGGCAGCTATATGATGTAGTGGTGCGATCTTAAACGGATTTGGCATATATATGAGGAGCATAGAAAAACTAATAAATGCCGAGTTTGGTTACGATATCGTGATAAACAAAATGGTTTATATACAAAAACTTTTTTCCGACCGATCGTTCCTATGGATATTGCATATATATAAGGAGAATAAAAAAACTAATAAATGCCGAGTTTGGTCAAGGTATCTTGATAAACAAAATGTTTTTCATACAAAAAATTAATTTTCCTCCGAACGTTTCTATGGCAGGTATACGATATAGTGATCCTATCTTAATAGGATTTTGCATATATATGAGGAGCATAGAAAACTAATAAATGCAGAGTTTGGTCAAGATATCTTGAAAAACAATATGTGTTTTTCATACAACCCAGTTTTCGACCGATCGTTCCTATGGCACCTATATGATATAGGTGCCCGATCTTAATAGTATTTCGCATATTTATGAGGAGCATAGTAAAACTAATAAATGCCGAGTTTGGTTAAGATATCTTGATAAACAAAATGTATTTTATACAAAAACTTAATTTTAGACCGATCGTTCCTGTGGAAGCTATATTATATAGTGGTCCGATCATAATAGGATTTTGCATATGTATGAGGAGTATATTAAAACTAATAAATGTAGAGTTTGGTCAAGATATATTGATAAACCAAATGTTTTTTATACAAAAACTTAATTTTGGACCGTTCGTTCCTATGGCAGCTATATGATATGGTGGTCCGATCTTAATAGGATTTCGCATATAAATGAGGATATAATGGTCCGATCTTAATAGGAAATTGCATGTAGATGAGGAGCATGGCAAAACTTATAAATGCCGAGTTTGGTCAAGATATCTTGATAAACAAAATGTTTTTTATGCAAAAACTTAATTTTCGACCGATCGTTCCTATGGCAGCTATTTATATTATAAAGTGGTCCGATCTTAATAGGATTTTGCATATATATGAGGAGTATAGTAAAACTAATAAATGCGGAGTTTGGTCAAGATATCTTGATAAACAAAATGTTGTTCATACAAAAACTTAATTTTCAACCGATCGTTCCTATGGAAGCTATATATATTATATAGTGGTCCGATCTTAATAGGAGATTGCATATTTATGAGGAGCATAGTAAAACCAATAAATTCCAAGTTTGGTCAAGGTTTCTTGATAAACAAAATGTTTTTTCATACAAAAACTTAATTTTCGACCTGTCGTTCCTATGGCAGCTATATGATATAGTGGTCTGATCTAAACAGGACTTCGCAAATTTATGATGAGCATAGTAAAACTATTAAATGCCGAGTTTGGTCGAGATATCTTGATAAATAAACTGTTTTTTATACAAAAACTTAAATTTCGACCGATCGTTCTTATGGCAACTATATGATATAGTAGTCCGATCTTAATAGGAATTTGCATTTATATGAGGAGCATAGAAAAACTAATAAATGCCGAGTTTGGTTACGATATTTTGATAAACAGATTGTTTTTTATACAAAATCTTTTTTTTTCTAACGATCGTTCCTATGGCAACTATATGATATACTGGGTTTCGCATATATATAAGGATATAATAGTCCGATCTAAATATGAGATTACATATATATGAGGAGCGTAGTAAAAGAAATAAATGCCGAGTTTGGTTGAGATATCTTGGTAAACAAAATGTTTTTCATACAAAAAATTAATTTTCGACCCATCGTTCCAATGGCAGTTATATGATGTAGTGGTCCGATCTTAATAGGATTTCGCATATTTATGAGGAGCATAGTAAAACTAATAAATGCCGAGTTTGGTAATGATATCTTGATAAACAAAATCAATTTTATAAAAAATCTTAATGTTCGACCGATCGTTCCTATGGCAGCTATATGATATAGTGGTCCGATCTTAATAGGATTTCGCATATATATGAGGATATAATGGTTCGATCTTAATAGGAGATTTCATATATATGAGGAGCATAGCAAAACTAATAAATGCCGAGTTTGGTCAAGATATATTGATAAATAAAATGTTTTTCATACAAAAACTTAATTTTCTACCGACCGTTCCCATGGCAGCTATGTATATTATATAGTGGTCCGATCTTAATAGGATTTTGCATGTATATGAGAAGCATAGTAAAACTAATAAATGCCAAGGTTGGTCAAGATATCCTGATAAACAAAATGTTTTTCAAACAAAACCTTAATTTTCGACCGATCGTTCCTATGGCAGCTATATGATATAGCGGTCTGATCTTAATAGGATTACGCATATATATGAGGATATAATGGTCCAATCTTAATAGGAGATTGCATATATATGAGGAGCATAGTTAAACTAATAAATGCCGAGTTTGGTCAAGTAATCTTCTTAAACAAAATGTTTTTCATACAAAAACTTAATTTTCGACCGTCCGTTCCCATGGCGGCTATGTATATTATATAGTGGTCCGATCTTAATAGGATTTTGCATATATATGAGGAGCATAGTAAAAATAGTAAATGCCGAGTTTGGTCAAGATATCTTGATAAACAAAATGTTTTCACATATAAAATCTTAATTTTCGACCGATCGTTCCTATGGAGGCTATGTATAATATATAGTGGTCCGATCTTGATAGGATTGTGCATATACATGAGAGGCATAGTAAAACTAATAAATGCCGAGTTTGGTCAAGATATCTTAATAAACCAAATGTTTTTAATACAAAAACTTAATTTTTGACCGATCGTTTCTATGGCAGCTATATGATATAGTGGTCCGATCTTAATAGGCCTTCGCATATATATATATGAGGATATAATGGTCCGATCTTATCAAGAGATTGCATATATAAGAGAAGCATAGTAAAACTAATAAATGCCGAGTTTGGTTAAGATATCTTGATAAACAAAATGTTTTTTATACAACAACTTTTTTCGATCGATCGTTCCTATGGATATTGCATATATATAAGGAGAATAATAAAACTAATAAATGCCGAGTTTGGCCAAAGTATCTTGATAAACAAAATGTTTTTCATACAAAAACTTAATTTTCCTCCGGCGTTTCTATGGCAGGTATACGATATAGTGGTCCGATCATAATAGGATTTTGCATATATACGAGTAGCAGAGAAAACTAATAAATGCAGAGTTTGGTCAAGATATCTTGAAAAACAAAATGTTTTTTTTTAATACAACTTTGTTGTCGACCGATCGTTCCTATGGCAGCTATATGATATAGGTGCCCGATCTTAATGGGATTTCTCATATTTATGAGGAGCATAGTAAAACTAATAAACGCCGAGTTTGGTTAAGATATCTTGATAAGCAAAATGTATTTTATACAAAAACTTAATTTTCGACCGATCGTTCCTGTGGCAGCTATATTACATAGTGGTCCGATCTTAATAGGATTTTGCATGTATATGAGGAGCATAGCAAAACTTATAAATGCCGAGTTTGGTCAAGATATCTTGATAAACAAAATGTATTTAATACAAAAACTTAATTTTCGACCGATCGTTCCTGTGGCAGCTATATAATATAGTGGTCCGATCTTAATAGGATTTTGCATGTATATGAGGAGCATAGTAAAACTAATAAATGCCGAGTTTGGTCAAGTTATCTTGATAAACAAAATGTTTTTTAAACAAAAACTTAATTTTCGACTGATCGTTCCTATGGCAGCTATGAATATTATATAGCGGTCCGATCTTAATAGGATTTTGCATATATACGAGTAGCATAGAAAACTAATAAATGCAGAGTTTGGTCAAGATATCTTGAAAAACAAAATGTTTTTTTTTAATACAACTTAGTTGTCGACCGATCGTTCCTATGGCAGCTATATGATATAGGTGCCCGATCTTAATGGGATTTCTCATATTTATGAGGAGCATAGTAAAACTAATAAACGCCGAGTTTGGTTAAGATATCTTGATAAACAAAATGTATTTTATACAAAAACTTAATTTTCGACCGATCGTTCCTGTGGCAGCTATATTACATAGTGGTCCGATCTTAATAGGATTTTGCATGTATATGAGGAGCATAGCAAAACTTATAAATGCCGAGTTTGGTCAAGATATCTTGATAAACAAAATGTTTTTCACACAAAAGCTTAATTTTCGACCGATCGTTCCTATGGCAGCTGTATGATATAGTGGTCCGGTCTTAATAGGAATTTGCATTTATATGAGGAGCATAGAAAAACTAATAAATGCCGAGGTTTGGTTACGATATCTTGATAAACAGATTGTTTTTTATACAAAACCTTTTTTTTTTCTAACGATCGTTCCTATGGCAACTATATGATATACTGGATTTCGCATATATATGAGGATATAATAGTCCGATCTAAATATGAGATTGCATATATATGAGGAGCATAGTAAAAGAAATAAATGCCGAGTTTGGTTGAGATATCTTGATAAACAAAATGTTTTTCATACAAAAAATTAATTTTCGACCGATCGTTCCAATGGCAGCTATATGATGTAGTGGTCCGATCTTAATAGGATTTGGCATATATATGAGGAGCATTGAAAAACTAATAAATGCCGAGGTTGGTTACGATATCGTGATAAACAAAATGTTTTTTATACAAAAACTTTTTTCCGACCGATCGTTCCTATGGATTTTGCATATATATAAGGAGAATAAAAAAACTAATAAATGCCGAGTTTGGCCAAGGTATCTTGATAAACAAAATGTTTTTCATACAAAAAATTAATTTTCCTCCGACCGTTTCTATGGCAGGTATACGATATAGTGATCCGATCTTAATAGGATTTTGCATATATATGAGGAGCATAGAAAACTAATAAATGCGGAGTTTGGTCAAGATATCTTGAAAAACAAAAACAATATGTGTTTTTCATACAACCCAGTTTTTGATCGATCGTTCCTGTGGCAACTATATGATATAGGTGCCCGATCTTAATAGGATTTCGCATATTTATGAGGAGCAAAAATAAATGCCGAGTTTGGTTAAGATATCTTGATAAACAAAATGTATATTATACAAAAACTTAATTTTCGACCGATCGTTCCTATGGCAGCTATGAATATTATATAGTGGTCCGATCTTAATAGGATTTTGCATATATATGAGGAGTACAGTAAAACTAATAAATGTAGAGTTTGGTATATATATTATATAGTGGTCCGATCTTAATAGGATTTTGCATATATATGAGGAGTATAGTAAAACTAATAAATGTAGAGTTTGGCAAGATATATTGATAAACTAAATGTTTTTTATACAAAAACTTAATTTTCGACCGATCGTTCCTATGGCAGCTATGTATATTATATAGTGGTCCGATCTTAATAGGATTTTGCATATATACGAGTAGCATAGAAAACTTATAAATGCAGAGTTTGGTCAAGATATCTTGAAAAACAAAATGTTTTTTTTTAATACAACTTAGTTGTCGACCGATCGGTCCTATGGCAGCTCTATGATATAGGTGCCCGATGTTAATGGGATTTCTCATATTTATGAGGAGCATAGTAAAACTAATAAACGCCGAGTTTGGTTAAGATATCTTGATAAAAAAAATTTATTTTATACAAAAACTTAATTTTCGATTGATCGCTCCTGTGGCAGCTATATTACATAGTGGTCCGATCTTAATAGGATTTTGCATATATATGAGGAGCATAGTAAAACCAATAAATTCCGAGTTTAGTCAAGGTATCTTGATAAATAAAATGCTTTTTCATACAAAAACTTAATTTTCCTGCGGCCGTTTCTATGGCAGGTATACGATATAGTGGTCCGATCATAATAGGATTTTGTATATATACGAGTAGCATAGAAAACTAATAAATGCAGAGTTTGGTCAAGATATCTTGAAAAACAAAATGTTTTTTTTTAATACAACTTAGTTGTCGACCGATCGTTCCTATGGCAGCTATATGATATAGGTGCCCGATCTTAATGGGATTTCTCATATTTATGAGGAGCATAGTAAAACTAATAAACGCCGAGCTTGGTTAAGATATCTTGATAAACAAAATGTATTTTATACAAAAACTTAATTTTCGACCGATCGTTCCTGTGGCAGCTATATTACATAGTGGTCCGATCTTAATAGGATTTTGCATGTATATGAGGAGCATAGCAAAACTTATAAATGCCGAGTTTGGTCAAGATATCTTGATAAACAAAATGTATTTTATACAAAAACTTAATTTTCGACCGATCGTTCCTGTGGCAGCTATATGATATAGTGGTCCGATCTTAATAGGATTTTGCATATATATGAGGAGTATAGTAAAACTAATAAATGCCGAGTTTGGTCAAGATATCTTGATAAACAAAATGTATTTCATACATAAACTTAATTTTCAACCGATCGTTCCAATGGAAGCTATGTATATTATATAGTGGTCCGATCTTAATAGGAGATTGCATATTTATGAGGAGCATAGTAAAACCAATAAATTCCGAGTTTGGTCAAGGTATCTTGATAAACAAAATGTTTTTTCATACAATGGCAGCTATATGATATAGTGGTCTGATCTAAACAGGACTTCGCATATTTATGATGAGCATAGTAAGACTTATAAAGGCCGAGTTTGGTCGAGAGATCTTGATAAATAAACTGTTTTTTTATACAAAAATTTAAATTTCGACCGATCGTTCCTATGGCAACTATATGATATAGTAGTCCGATCTTAATAGGAATTTGCATTTATATGAGGAGCATAGAAAAACTAATAAATGCCGCGTTTGGTTACATCTTGATAAACAGATTGTTTTTAATACAAAACGTCTTTTTTCTAACGATCGTTCCTATGGCAACTATATGATATACTGGATTTCGCATATATATGAGGATATAATAGTCCGATCTAAATATGAGATTGCATATATATGAGGAGCATAGTAAAAGAAATAAATGCCGAGTTTGGTTGAGATATCTTGATAAACAAAATGTTTTTCATACAAAAAATTAATTTTCGACCGATCGTTCCAATGGCAGCTATATGATATAGTGGTCCGATCTTAATAGGATTTGGCATATATATGAGGAGCATAGAGAAACTAATAAATGCCGAGTTTGGTTACGATATCGTGATAAACAAAATGTTTTTTATACAAAAACTTTTTTCCGACCGATCGTTCCTATGGATATTGCATATATATATAAGGAGAATAAAAAAACTAATAAATGCCGAGTTTGGTCAAGGTATCTTGATAAACAAAATGTTTTTCTTCCATAAATTAATTTTCCTCCGACCGTTTCTATGGCAGGTATACGATATAGTGATCCGATCTTAATAGGATTTTGCATATATATGAGGAGCGTAGAAAACTAATAAATGCAGAGTTTGGTCAAGATATCTTGAAAAACAAAAACAATATGTGTTTTTCATACAACCCAGTTTTCGACCGATCATTCCTATGGCAGCTATATGATATAGGTGCCCGATATTAATAGGATTTCGCATATTTATGAGGAGCAAAAATAAATGCCGAGTTTGGTTAAGATATCTTGATAAACAAAATGTATTTTATACAAAAACTTAATATTCGACCGATCATTCCTGTGGCAGCTATATTATATAGTGGTCCGATCTTAATAGGATTTTGCATATATATGAGGAGTATAGTAAAACTAATAAATGTAGAGTTTGGTATGTATATAATATAGTGGTCCGATCTTAATAGGATTTTGCATATATATGAGGAGTATAGTAAAACTAATAAATGTAGAGTTTGGTCAAGATATATTGATAAACCAAATGTTTTTTATACAAAAACTTAATTTTCGACCGATCGTTCCTATGGCAGCTATATTATATAGTGATCCGATCTTAATAGGATTTTGCATATATATGAGGAGCATAGTAAAAATAGTAAATGCCGAGTTTGGTCAAGATATCTTGATAAACAAAATGTTTTTACATATAAAAACTTAATTTTCGACCGATCGTTCCTATGGAGGCTATGTATAATATATAGTGGTCCGATCTTAATAGGATTTTGCATATGCATGAGAGGCATAGTAAAACTAATAAATGCCGAGTTTGGTCAAGATATCTTAATAAACCAAATGTTTCTTATACAAAAACTTAATTTTCGACCGATCGTTTCCATGGCAGCTATATGATATAGTGGGCCGATCTTAATAGGCTTTCGCATATATATGAGGAGCATAGAAAACTAATAAATGCAGAGTTTGGTCAAGATATCTTGAAAAACAATATGTTTTTTTCATACAACCCAGTTTTCGACCGATCGTTCCTATGGCAGCTATATGATATAGGTGCCCGATCTTAATAGGATTTCGCATATTTATGAGGAGCATAGTAAAACTAATAAATGCCGAGTTTGGTTAAGATATCTTGATAAACAAAATGTATTTTATACAAAAACTTAATTTTCGACCGATCGTTCCTGTGGCAGCTATATTATATAGTGGTAATATCTTAATTGGATTTTGCATATATATGAGTATAGTAACTAATAAATGTAGAGTTTGGTATATATATTATATAGTGGTCCAATCTTAATAGGATTTTGCATATATATGAGGAGTATAGTAAAATTAATAAATGTAGAGCTTGGTCATGATATATTGATAAACCAAATGTTTTTTATACAAAAACTTAATTTTCGACCGATCGTTCCTATGGCAGTTATATGATATGGTGGTCCGATCTTAATAGGATTTCGCATATAAATGAGGATATAATGATCCGATCTTAATAGGAGATTGCATATAGATGAGGAGCATAGCAAACTTATAAATGCCGAATTTGGTCAAGATATCTTGATAAACAAAATGTTTTTTATACAAAAACTTAATTTTCGACCGATCGTTCCTATGGCAGCTATATATATTATAAAGTGGTCCGATCTTAATAGGATTTTGCATGTATATGAGGAGCATATTAAAACTAATAAATGCCAAGTTTGCTCAAAATATATTAATAAATAAAATGTTTTTTATACAAAAACTTAATTTTCGACCGATCGTTCCTATGGCAGCTCTGTATATTATATAGTGGTCCGATCTTAATAGGATTTTGCATATATATGAGGAGTATAGTAAAACTAATAAATGCCGAGTTTGGTCAAAATATCTTGATAAATAAAATGTTTTTTTATACAAAAACTTAATTTTTACCGACCGTTTCCATGGCAGGTATATGATATAGTGGTCCGATCTTAATAGGATTTTGCATATATATGAGGAGCATAGAAAACTAATAAATGCAGAGTTTGGTCAATATATATTGAAAAACAAAATGTTTTTTTCATACAACAACTTAGTTTTCGACCGATCGTTTATACGGCAGCTATATGATATGGTGGTCCGATCTTAATGGGATTCCGCATACTTATGAGGAGCATAGTAAAACTAATAGATGCCGAGTTTGGTTATGATATCTTGATAAACAAAATGTATTTTATACAAAATCTTAATTTTCGACCGATCATTCCTATGGCAGTTATGTATATTATATAGTGGTCCGATCTTAATAGGATTTTGCATATATATGAGGAGTATAAAAAAACTAATAAATGCCGAGTTTGGTCAAGATATACTGATAAACCAAATGTTTTTTATACAAAAACTTAATTTTCGACCGATCGTTCCAATGGTAGCTATGTATAATAATAGTGGTCCGATCTTAATAGGATTTTGCATATACATGAGGAGCATAGTAAAACTAGTAAGTGCCGAGTTTGGTCAGGATATCTTGATATACAAAATGTTTTTACATATAAAAACTTAATTTTCGACCGATCGTTCCTATGGAGGCTATGTATAATATATAGTGGTCCGATCTTAATAGGATTTTTCATATACATGAGGAGCATAGTAAAACTAATAAATGCCGAGTTTGGTCAAGATATCTTGATAAACTAAATGTTTTTTATACAAAAACTTAATTTTCGACCGATCGTTCCTATGGCAGGTATATGATATAGTGGTCCGATCTTAATAGGACTTCGCATATATATGAGGATATAATGGTCCGGTCTTAATAGAGGATTGCATATATATGAGAAGCATAGTAAAACTAATAAGTGCCGAGTTTGGTCAAGATATCTTAATAAACCAAATGTTTTTCATACAAAAACTTAATTTTCGACCGATCGTTCCTATGGCAGCTATATGATATAGTGGTCCGATCTTAATAGGACTTCGCATATATATGAGGATATAATGGTCCGATCTTAATAGAGGATTGCATATATATGAGAAGCATAGTAAAACTGATAAGTGCCGAGTTTGGTCAAGATATCTTAAAAAACCAAATGTTTTTCATACAAAAACTTAATTTTCGACCGATCGTTCCTATGGCAGCTATATGATATAGTGGTCCGATCTTAATAGGACTTCGCATATATATGAGGATATAATGGTCCGATCTTAATAGAGGATTGCATATATATGAGAAGCATAGTAAAACTAATAAATTCCGAGCTTGGTCAAGATATCCTGATAAACAAAATGTTTTTTATACAAAAACTTTATTTTCGACCGATCGTTCCTATGGTAGCTAAATGATAAAGTGGTCCGATTTTAATAGGATTTCGCATATATATGAGGGTATAATGGTCCGATCTTAATAGGAGATTGCATATTTATGAGGAGCATAGTAAAACTAAGAAATGCCAAGTTTGGTCAAGATACCTTGATAAACAAAATGTTTTTCATACAAAACCTTAATTTTAGACCGATCGTTCCTATGGCAGCTATATGATATAGTGGTCTGATCTTAATAGGATTTCGCATATATATGAGGATATAATGGTCCGATCTTATCAGGAGATTTTTTTTAATTTTCGACCCATCGTTCCAATGGCAGTTATATGATGTAGTGGTCCGATCTTAATAGGATTTCGCATATTTATGAGGAGCATAGTAAAACTAATAAATGCCGAGTTTGGTAATGATATCTTGATAAACAAAATCTATTTTATAAAAAATCTTAATTTTCGACCGATCGTTCCTATGGCAGCTATATGATATAGTGGTCCGATCTTAATAGGATTTCGCATATAAATGAGGATATAATGGTCCGATCTTAATAGGAAATTGCATGTAGATGAGGAGCATAGCAAAACTTATAAATGCCGAGTTTGGTCAAGATATCTTGATAAACAAAATGTTTTTTATGCAAAAACTTAATTTTCGACCGATAGTTCCTATGGCAGCTATTTATATTATAAAGTGGTCCGATCTTAATAGGATTTTGCATATATATGAGGAGTATAGTAAAACTAATAAATGCCGAGTTTGGTCAAAAAATCTTGATAAACAAAATGTTGTTCATACAAAAACTTAATTTTCAACCGATCGTTCCTATGGAAGCTATGTATATTATATAGTGGTCCGATCTTAATAGGAGATTGCATATTTATGAGGAGCATAGTAAAACCAATAAATTCCAAGTTTGGTCAAGATTTCTTGATAACCAAAATGTTTTTTCATACAAAAACTTAATTTTCGATCTGTCGTTCCTATGGCAGCTATATGATATAGTGGTCTGATCTAAACAGGACTTCGCATATTTATGATGAGCATAGTAAAACTATTAAATGCCGAGTTTGGTCGAGATATCTTGATAAATAAACTGTTTTTTTATACAAAAACTTAAATTTCGACCGATCGTTCTTATGGCAACTATATGATATAGTAGTCCGATCTTAATAGGAATTTGCATTTATATGAGGAGCATAGAAAAACTAATAAATGCCGAGTTTGGTTACGATATCTTGATAAACAGATTGTTTTTTATACAAAATCTTTTTTTTTCTAACGATCGTTCCTATGGCAACTATATGATATACTGGGTTTCGCATATATATGAGGATATAATAGTCCGATCTAAATATGAGATTACATATATATGAGGAGCGTAGTAAAAGACTTAATTTTCGACCGATCGTTCCTATGGAGGCTATGTATAATATATAGTGGTCCGATCTTAATAGGATTTTGCATATACATGAGGAGCATGGTAAAACTAATAAATGCCGAGTTTGGTCAAGATATCTTAAAACAAAATGTTTTTTCATACAAAAACTTAATTTTCGACCGATCGTTCCTATAGCAGCTATATGCTATAGTGATCCGATCTTAATAGGAGTTCGCATATATATGAGGACATAATGGTCAGATCTTAATAGGAGATTGCACATATATGAGGAGCATAGTAAAACTAATAAATGCCGAGTTTGGTCAAGGTATCTTGATAAACCAAATGTTTTTCATACAAAACCTTAATTTTCGACCGATCGTTCCTATGGCAGCTATGTATATTATACAGTGGTCCGATCTTAATGGGATTTTGCATATATATGAGGAGCATAGTAAAACTAATAAATGCCGAGTTTGGTCAAGATATCTTGATAAACAAAATGTTTTTCATACAAAAACTTAATTTTCGACCGATCGTTCGTTCCTATGGCAGCTATGTATATTATATAGTGGTGCGATCTTAATCGTATTTTTCATGTATATGAGGCGCATAGTGAAACTTGTAAATGCCGAGTTTGGTCAAGATATCTTGATAAACAAAATGTTTTTTATACAACAACTTAATTTTAGACCGATCGTTCCTATGGCAGCTATGTATATTATATAGTGGTCCGATCTTAATAGGATTTTGCATATATACGAGTAGCATAGAAAACTTATAAATGCAGAGTTTGGTCAAGATATCTTGAAAAACAAAATGTTTTTTTTTAATACAACTTAGTTGTCGACCGATCGGTCCTATGGCAGCTATATGATATAGGTGCCCGATCTTAATGGGATTTCTCATATTTATGAGGAGCATAGTAAAACTAATAAACGCCGAGTTTGGTTAAGATATCTTGATAAAAAAATGTATTTGATACAAAAACTTAATTTTCGACCGATCGTTCCTGTGGCAGCTATATTACATAGTGGTCCGATCTTAATAGGATTTTGCATATATATGAGGAGCATAGTTAAACCAATAAATTCCGAGTTTAGTCAAGGTATCTTGATAAATAAAATCCTTTTTCATACAAAAACTTAATTTTCCTGCGGCCGTTTCTATGGCAGGTATACGATATAGTGGTCCGATCATAATAGGATTTTGCATATATACGAGTAGCATAGAAAACTAATAAATGCAGAGTTTGGTCAAGATATCTTGAAAAACAAAATGTTTTTTTTTAATACAACTTAGTTGTCGACCGATCGTTCCTATGGCAGCTATATGATATAGGTGCCCGATCTTAATGGGATTTCTCATATTTATGAGGAGCATAGTAAAACTAATAAACGCCGAGCTTGGTTAAGATATCTTGATAAACAAAATGTATTTTATACAAAAACTTAATTTTCGACCGATCGTTCCTGTGGCAGCTATGTATATTATATAGTGGTCCGATCTTAATAGCAGATTGCATATTTATGAGGAGCAAAGGAAAACCAATAAATTCCGAGTTTGGTCAAGGTATCTTGATAAACAAAATGTTTTTTCATACAATGGCAGCTATATGATATAGTGGTCTGATCTAAACAGGACTTCGTATATTTATGATGAGCATAGTAAGACTTATAAAGGCCGAGTTTGGTCGAGAGATCTTGATAAATAAACTGTTTTTTTATACAAAAACTTAAATTTCGGCCGATCGTTCCTATGGCAACTATATGATATAGTAGTCCGATCTTAATAGGAATTTGCATTTATATGAGGAGCATAGAAAAACTAATAAATGCCGCGTTTGGTTACGATATCTTGATAAACAGATTGTTTTTAATACAAAACGTCTTTTTTCTAACGATCGTTCCTATGGCAACTATATGATATACTGGATTTCGTATATATATGAGGATATAATAGTCCGATCTAAATATGAGATTGCATATATATGAGGAGCATAGTAAAAGAAATAAATGCCGAGTTTGGTTGAGATATCTTGATAAACAAAATGTTTTTCATACAAAAAATTAATTTTCGACCGATCGTTCCAATGGCAGCTATATGATATAGTGGCAGCTATATGATATATGAGGAGCTTAGAGAAACTAATAAATGCCGAGTTTGGTTACGATATCGTGATAAACAAAATGTTTTTTATACAAAAACTTTTTTCCGACCGATCGTTCCTATGGATATTGCATATATATATAAGGAGAATAAAAAAACTAATAAATGCCGAGTTTGGTCGAGGTATCTTGATAAACAAAATGTTTTTCGTCCATAAATTAATTAAGTTTGGTCAAGATATCTTGAAAAACAAAAACAATATGTGTTTTTCATACAACCCAGTTTTCGACCGATCATTCCTATGGCAGCTATATGATATAGGTGCCCGATATTAATAGGATTTCGCATATTTATGAGGAGCAAAAATAAATGCCGAGTTTGGTTAAGATATCTTGATAAACAAAATGTATTTTATACAAAAAATTAATATTCGACCGATCATTCCTGTGGCAGCTATATTATATAGTGGTCCGATCTTAATAGGATTTTGCATATATATGAGGAGTATAGTAAAACTAATAAATGTAGAGTTTGGTATGTATATAATATAGTGGTCCGATCTTAATAGGATTTTGCATATATATGAGGAGTATAGTAAAACTAATAAATGTAAAGTTTGGTCAAGATATATTGATAAACCAAATGTTTTTTATACAAAAACTTAATTTTCGACCGATCGTTCCTATGGCAGCTATATTATATAGTGATCCGATCTTAATAGGATTTTGCATATATATGAGGAGCATAGTAAAAATAGTAAATGCCGAGTTTGGTCAAGATATCTTGATAAACAAAATGTTTTTACATATAAAAACTTAATTTTCGACCGATCGTTCCTATGGAGACTATGTATAATATATAGTGGTCCGATCTTAATAGGATTTTGCATATGCATGAGAGGCATAGTAAAACTAATAAATGCCGAGTTTGGTCAAGATATCTTAATAAACCAAATGTTTCTTATACAAAAACTTAATTTTCGACCGATCGTTTCCATGGCAGCTATATTATATAGTGGGCCGATCTTAATAGGCTTTCGCATATATATGAGGAGCATAGAAAACTAATAAATGCAGAGTTTGGTCAAGATATCTTGAAAAACAATATGTTTTTTTCATCCAACCCAGTTTTCGACCGATCGTTCCTATGGCAGCTATATGATATAGGTGCCCGATCTTAATAGGATTTCGCATATTTATGAGGAGCATAGTAAAACTAATAAATGCCGAGTTTGGTTAAGATATCTTGATAAACAAAATGTATTTTATACAAAAACTTAATTTGCGACCGATCGTTCCTGTGGCAGCTATATTATATAGTGGTAATATCTTAATTGGATTTTGCATATATATGATATATAGTAACTAATAAATGTAGAGTTTGGTATATATATTATATAGTGGTCCAATCTTAATAGGATTTTGCATATATATGAGGAGTATAGTAAAATTAATAAATGTAGAGTTTGGTCATGATATATTGATAAACCAAATGTTTTTTATACAAAAACTTAATTTTCGACCGATCGTTCCTATGGCAGTTATATGATATGGTGGTCCGATCTTAATAGGATTTCGCATATAAATGAGGATATAATGATCCGATCTTAATAGGAGATTGCATATAGATGAGGAGCATAGCAAACTTATAAATGCCGAATTTGGTCAAGATATCTTGATAAACAAAATGTTTTTTATACAAAAACTTAATTTTCGACCGATCGTTCCTATGGCAGCTATGTATATTATAAAGTGGTCCGATCTTAATAGGATTTTGCATGTATATGAGGAGCATATTAAAACTAATAAATGCCAAGTTTGCTCAAAATATATTAATAAATAAAATGTTTTTTATACAAAAACTTAATTTTCGACCGATCGTTCCTATGGCAGCTCTGTATATTATATAGTGGTCCGATCTTAATAGGATTTTGCATATATATGAGGAGTATAGTAAAACTAATAAATGCCGAGTTTGGTCAAAATATCTTGATAAATAAAATGTTTTTTCATACAAAAACTTAATTTTTACCGACCGTTTCCATGGCAGGTATATGATATAGTGGTCCGATCTTAATAGGATTTTGCATATATATGAGGAGCATAGAAAACTAATAAATGCAGAGTTTGGTCAAGATATATTGAAAAACAAAATGTTTTTTTCATACAACAACTTAGTTTTCGACCGATCGTTTATACGGCAGCTATATGATATGGTGGTCCGATCTTAATGGGATTCCGCATACTTATGAGGAGCATAGTAAAACTAATAGATGCCGAGTTTGGTTATGATATCTTGATAAACAAAATGTATTTTATACAAAATCTTAATTTTCGACCGATCATTCCTATGGCAGCTATGTATATTATATAGTGGTCCGATCTTAATAGGATTTTGCATATATATGAGGAGTATAGTAAACCTAATAAATGCCGAGTTTTGTCAAGATATACTGATAAACCAAATGTTTTTTATACAAAAACTTAATTTTCGACCGATCGTTCCTATGGTAGCTATGTATAATAATAGTAGTCCGATCTTAATAGGATTTTGCATATACATGAGGAGCATAGTATAACTAGTAAATGCCGAGTTTGGTCAAGATATCTTGATATACCAAATGTTTTTACATATAAAAACTTAATTTTCGACCGATCGTTCCTATGGAGGCTATGTATAATATATAGTGGTCCGATCTTAATAGGAGATTGCATATTTATGAGGAGCATAGTAAAACTAATAAATGCCGAGTTTGGTCAAGATATCTTGATAAACTAAATGTTTTTTATACAAAAACTTAATTTTCGACCGATCGTTCCTATGGCAGGTATATGATATAGTGGTCCGATCTTAATAGGACTTCGCATATATATGAGGATATAATGGTCCGGTCTTAATAGAGGATTGCATATATATGAGAAGCATAGTAAAACTAATAAGTGCCGAGTTTGGTCAAGATATCTTAATAAACCAAATGTTTTTCATACAAAAACTTAATTTTCGACCGATCGTTCCTATGGCAGCTATATGATATAGTGGTCCGATCTTAATAGGACTTCGCATACACATGAGGATATAATGGTCCGATCTTAATAGAGGATTGCATATATATGAGAAGCATAGTAAAACTGATAAGTGCCTAGTTTGGTCAAGATATCTTAAAAAACCAAATGTTTTTCATACAAAAACTTAATTTTCGACCGATCGTTCCTATGGCAGCTATATGATATAGTGGTCCGATCTTAATAGGACTTCGCATATATATGAGGATATAATGGTCCGATCTTAATAGAGGATTGCATATATATGAGAAGCATAGTAAAACTAATAAATTCCGAGCTTGGTCAAGATATCCTGATAAACAAAATGTTTTTTATACAAAAACTTAATTTTCGACCGATCGTTCCTATGGTAGCTAAATGATATAGTGGTCCGATTTTAATAGGATTTCGCATATGTATGAGGATATAATGATCCGATCTTAATAGGAGATTGCATATTTATGAGGAGCATGGTAAAACTAATAAATGCCAAGTTTGGTCAAGATACCTTGATAAACAAAATGTTTTTCATACAAAACCTTAATTTTAGACCGATCGTTCCTATGGCAGCTATATGATATAGTGGTCTGATCTTAATAGGATTTCGCATATATATGAGGATATAATGGTCCGATCTTATCAGGAGATTGCATATATATGAGGAGCATAGTAAAACTAATAAATGCCGAGTTTGGTCAGGTTATCTTGATTAACAAAATGATTTTCATACAAAAACTTAATTTTCGACCGACCGTTCCCATGGCAGCTATGTATATTATATAGTGGTCCGATCTTAATAGGATTTTGCATGTATATGAGAAGCATAGTTAAACTAATTAATGCCAAGTTTGGTCAAGATATCTTGATAAACAAAATGTTTTTCATACAAAACCTTAATTTTCGACCGATCGTTCCTATGGCAGCTATATGATATAGTGGTCTGATCTTAATAGGATTTCGCATATATATGAGGATATAATGGTCCAATCTTAATAGGAGATTGCATAAATATGAGGAGCATAGTAATACTATTAACTGCCGAGTTTGGTCAAGTAATCTTCTTAAACAAAATGTTTTTCATACAAAAACTTAATTTTCGACCGACCGTTCCCATGGCGGCTATGTAAATTGTATAGTGGTCCGATCTTAATCGGATTTTTCATATATATGAGGAGCATAGTAAAACTTGTAAATGCCGAGTTTGGTCAAGATATCTTGATAAACAATATGTTTTTCATATAAAAACTTAATTTTCGACCGATCGTTCCTATGGAGGCTATGTATAATATATAGTGGTCCGATCTTAATAGGATTTTGCATATACATGAGGAGCATGGTAAAACTAATAAATGCCGAGTTTGGTCAAGATATCTTAAAACAAAATGTTTTTTCATACAAAAACTTAATTTTCGACCGATCGTTCCTATAGCAGCTATATGCTATAGTGATCCGATCTTAATAGGAGTTCGCATATATATGAGGACATAATGGTCAGATCTTAATAGGAGATTGCACATATATGAGGAGCATAGTAAAACTAATAAATGCCGAGTTTGGTCAAGATATCTTGATAAACCAAATGTTTTTCATACAAAACCTTAATTTTCGACCGATCGTTCCTATGGCAGCTATGTATATTATACAGTGGTCCGATCTTAATGGGATTTTGCATATATATGAGGAGCATAGTAAAACTAATAAATGCCGAGTTTGGTCAAGATATCTTGATAAACAAAATGTTTTTTATACATAAACTTAATTTTCGACCGATCGTTCCTATGGCAGCTATATGATATAGTGGTCCGATTTTAATAGGATTTCGCATATATATGGTCCGATCTTAATAGGAGCTTGCACATATATGAGGAGCATAGTAAAACTAATAAATGCCGAGTTTGGTCAAGTAATCTTCTTAAACAAAATTTTTTTCATACAAAAACTTAATTTGCGACCGACCGTCCCATGGCGGCTATGCATATTATATAGTGATCCGATCTTAATAGGAGTTCGCATATATATGAGGATATAATGGTCAGATCTTAATAGGAGATTGCACATATATGAGGAGCATATTAAAACTAATAAATGCCGAGTTTGGTCAAGATATCTTGATAAACAAAATGTTTTTCATACAAAAACTTAATTTTCGACCGACCGTTCCCATGGCGGCTATGTAAATTATATAGTGGTCCGATCTTAATCGGATTTTTTATGTATATGAGGCGCATAGTGAAACTTGTAAATGCCGAGTTTGGTCAAGATATCTTGATAAACAATATGTTTTTCATATAAAAACTTAATTTTCGACCTATCGTTCCTATGGAGGCTATGTATAATATATAGTGGTCCGATCTTAATAGGATTTTGCATATACATGAGGAGCATGGTAAAACTAATAAATGTCGAGTTTGGTCAAGATATCTTAAAACAAAATGTTTTTCATACAAAACCTTAATTTTCGACCGATCGTTCCTATGGCAGCTATATGATATAGTGGTCTGATCTTAATAGGATTTCGCATATATATGAGTATATAATGGTCCAATCTTAATAGGATATTGCATATATATGAGGAGCATAGTAAAACTAATAAATGCCGAGTTTGGTCAAGTAATCTTCTTAAACAAAATATTTTTCATACAAAAACTAAATTTGCGACCGACCGTCCCATGGCGGCTATGTATATTAAATAGTGGTCCGATCTTAATAGGATTTTGCATATATATGAGGAGCATAGTAAAAATAGTAAATGCCGAGTTTGGTCAAGATATCTTGATAAACAAAATGTTTTTACATATAAAAACTTAATTTTCGACCTCCTATGGAGGCTATGTATAATATATAGTGGTCCGATCTTAATAGGAGTTCGCATATTTATGAGGATATAATGGTCCAATTTTAATAGGAGATTGCATATATATGAGGAGCATAGTAAAACTAATAAATGCCGAGTTTGGTCAAGTAATCTTCTTAAACAAAATATTTTTCATACAAAAACTAAATTTGCGACCGACCGTCCCATGGCGGCTATGTATATTATATAGTGGTCCGATCTTAATAGGATTTTGCATATATCTGAGGAGTATAGTAAAACTGATAAATGCCGAGTTTGGTCAAGATATCTTGATAAACAAAATGTTTTTCATACAAAAACTTAATTTTCAACCGATCGTTCCTTTGGAAGCTATGTATATAATATAGTGGTCCGACCTTAATAGGAGATTGCATATTTATGAGGAGCATAGTAAAACCAATAAATTCCGAGTTTGGTCAAGGTATCTCGATAAACAAAATGTTTTTCATACAAAAACTTAATTTTCGACCTGTCGTTCCTATGGCAGCTATATGATATAGTGGTCTGATCTAAACAGGACTTCGCATATTTATGATGAACATAGTAAAACTAATAAGTGCCGAGTTTGGTCGAGGTATCTTGATAAATAAACTGTTTTTTTATACAAAATCTTAAATTTCGACCGATCGTTCCTATGGCAACTATATGATATAGTAGTCCGATCTTAATAGGATTTGGCATTTATATGAGGAGCATAGAAAAACTAATAAATGCCGAGTTTGGTTACGATATCTTGATAAACAGAATGTTTTTTATACAAAACCGTTTTTTCTAACGATCGTTCCTATGGCAACTATATGATATACTGGATTTCGCATATATATGAGGATATAATAGTCCGAACCAAATATGAGATTGCATATATATGAGGAGCATAGTAAAAGACATAAATGCCGAGTTTGGTTGAGATATCTTGATAAACAAAGTGCCGAGTTTGGTTACGATTTCGTGATAAACAAAATGTTTTTATACAAAAACTTTTTTCCGACCGATCGTTCCTATGGATATTGCATATATATAAGGAGAATAATAAAACTAATAAATGCCGAGTTTGGTCAAGGTATCTTGATAAACAAAATGTTTTTTATACAAAAAATTTATTTTCCTCCGACCGTTTCTATGGCAGGTATACGATATAGTGATCCGATCTTAATAGGATTTTGCATATAAATGAGGATATAATGATCCGATCTTAATAGGAGATTTCATATATATGAGGAGCATAGAAAACTAATAAATGCAGAGTTTGGTCAAGATATCTTAACAATATGTTTTTTTATACAACCCAGTTTTCGACCGATCGTTCCTATGGCAGCTATATGATATAGGTGCCCGATCTTAATAGGATTTCGCATATTTATGAGGAGCATAGTAAAACTAATAAATGCCGAGTTTGGTTAAGATATCTTGATAAACAAAGTGTATTTTATACAAAAACTTAATTTTCGACCGATCGTTCCTGTGGCAGCTATATTATATAGTGGTCCGATCTTAATTGGATTTTGCATATATATGAGTATAGTAACTAATAAATGTAGAGTTTGGTAAATATATTATATAGTGATCCAATCTTAATAGGATTTTGCATATATATGAGGAGTATAGTAAAACTAATAAATGTAGAGTTTGGTCATGACATATTGATAAACCAAATGTTTTTTATACAAAAACTTAATTTTCGACCGATCGTTCCTATGGCAGCTATATGATATTCTGGTCCGATCTTAATAGGATTTCGCATATAAATGAGGATATAATGATCCGATCTTAATAGGAGATTTCATATAGATGAGGAGCATAGCAAAACTTATAAATGCCGAATTTGGTCAATATATCTTGATAAACAAAATTTTTTTTATACAAAAACTTAATTTTCGACCGATCGTTCCTATGGCAGCTATGTATATTATATAGTGATCCGATCTTAATAGGATTTTGCATGTATATGAGGAGCATATTAAAACTAATAAATGCCAAGTTTGCTCAAAATATATTAATAAATAAAATGTTTTTTATACAAAAACTTAATTTTCGACCGATCGTTCCTATGGCAGCTCTGTATATTATATAGTGGTCCGATCTTAATAGGATTTTGCATATATGAGGAGTATAGTAAAACTAATAAATGCCGAGTTTGGTCAAAATATCTTGATAAACAAAATGTTTTTTATACAACAACTTAATTTTCGACCGATCGTTTCTATGGCAGCTATCTTAATAGGATTTTGCATATATCTGAGGAGTATAGTAAAACTGATAAATGCCGAGTTTGGTCAAGATATCTTGATAAACAAAATGTTTTTCATACAAAAACTTAATTTTCAACCGATCGTTCCTTTGGAAGCTATGTATATAATATAGTGGTCCGACCTTAATAGGAGATTGCATATTTATGAGGAGCATAGTAAAACCAATAAATTCCGAGTTTGGTCAAGGTATCTCGATAAACAAAATGTTTTTCATACGAAAACTTAATTTTCGACCTGTCGTTCCTATGGCAGCTATATGATATAGTGGTCTGATCTAAACAGGACTTCGCATATTTATGATGAACATAGTAAAACTAATAAGTGCCGAGTTTGGTCGAGGTATCTTGATAAATAAACTGTTTTTTTATACAAAATCTTATATTTCGACCGATCGTTCCTATGGCAACTATATGATATAGTAGTCCGATCTTAATAGGATTTGGCATTTATATGAGGAGCATAGAAAAACTAATAAATGCCGAGTTTGGTTACGATATCTTGATAAACAGAATGTTTTTTATACAAAACCTTTTTTTTCTAACGATCGTTCCTATGGCAACTATATGATATACTGGATTTCGCATATATATGAGGATATAATAGTCCGATCCAAATATGAGATTGCATATATATGAGGAGCATAGTAAAAGACATAAATGCCGAGTTTGGTTGAGATATCTTGATAAACAAAGTGCCGAGTTTGGTTACGATTTCGTGATAAACAAAATGTTTTTATACAAAAACTTTTTTCCGACCGATCGTTCCTATGGATATTGCATATATATAAGGAGAATAATAAAACTAATAAATGCCGAGTTTGGTCAAGTAATCTTCTTAAACAAAATATTTTTCATACAAAAACTAAATTTGCGACCGACCGTCCCATGGCGGCTATGTATATTAAATAGTGGTCCGATCTTAATAGGATTTTGCATATATATGAGGAGCATAGTAAAAATAGTAAATGCCGAGTTTGGTCAAGATATCTTGATAAACAAAATGTTTTTACATATAAAAACTTAATTTTCGACCTCCTATGGAGGCTATGTATAATATATAGTGGTCCGATCTTAATAGGAGTTCGCATATATATGAGGATATAATGGTCCAATCTTAATAGGAGATTGCATATATATGAGGAGCATAGTAAAACTAATAAATGCCGAGTTTGGTCAAGTAATCTTCTTAAACAAAATATTTTTCATACAAAAACTAAATTTGCGACCGACCGTCCCATGGCGGCTATGTATATTATATAGTGGTCCGATCTTAATAGGATTTTGCATATATCTGAGGAGTATAGTAAAACTGATAAATGCCGAGTTTGGTCAAGATATCTTGATAAACAAAATGTTTTTCATACAAAAACTTAATTTTCAACCGATCGTTCCTTTGGAAGCTATGTATATAATATAGTGGTCCGACCTTAATAGGAGATTGCATATTTATGAGGAGCATAGTAAAACCAATAAATTCCGAGTTTGGTCAAGGTATCTCGATAAACAAAATGTTTTTCATACGAAAACTTAATTTTCGACCTGTCGTTCCTATGGCAGCTATATGATATAGTGGTCTGATCTAAAAAGGACTTCGCATATTTATGATGAACATAGTAAAACTAATAAGTGCCGAGTTTGGTCGAGGTATCTTGATAAATAAACTGTTTTTTTTATACAAAATCTTAAATTTCGACCGATCGTTCCTATGGCAACTATATGATATAGTAGTCCGATCTTAATAGGATTTGGCATTTATATGAGGAGCATAGAGAAACTAATAAATGCCGAGTTTGGTTACGATATCTTGATAAACAGAATGTTTTTTATACAAAACCTTTTTTTTCTAACGATCGTTCCTATGGCAACTATATGATATACTGGATTTCGCATATATATGAGGATATAATAGTCCGATCCAAATATGAGATTGCATATATATGAGGAGCATAGTAAAAGACATAAATGCCGAGTTTGGTTAAGATATCTTGATAAACAAAGTGCCGAGTTTGGTTACGATTTCGTGATAAACAAAATGTTTTTATACAAAAACTTTTTTCCGACCGATCGTTCCTTTGGATATTGCATATATATAAGGAGAATAATAAAACTAATAAATGCCGAGTTTGGTCAAGTAATCTTCTTAAACAAAATATTTTTCATACAAAAACTAAATTTGCGACCGACCGTCCCATGGCGGCTATGTATATTAAATAGTGGTCCGATCTTAATAGGATTTTGCATATATATGAGGAGCATAGTAAAAATAGTAAATGCCGAGTTTGGTCAAGATATCTTGATAAACAAAATGTTTTTACATATAAAAACTTAATTTTCGACCTCCTATGGAGGCTATGTATAATATATAGTGGTCCGATCTTAATAGGAGTTCGCATATATATGAGGATATAATGGTCCAATCTTAATAGGAGATTGCATATATATGAGGAGCATAGTAAAACTAATAAATGCCGAGTTTGGTCAAGTAATCTTCTTAAACAAAATATTTTTCATACAAAAACTAAATTTGCGACCGACCGTCCCATGGCGGCTATGTATATTATATAGTGGTCCGATCTTAATAGGATTTTGCATATATCTGAGGAGTATAGTAAAACTAATAAATGCCGAGTTTGGTCAAGATATCTTGATAAACAAAATGTTTTTCATACAAAAACTTAATTTTCAACCGATCGTTCCTTTGGAAGCTATGTATATAATATAGTGGTCCGACCTTAATAGGAGATTGCATATTTATGAGGAGCATAGTAAAACCAATAAATTCCGAGTTTGGTCAAGGTATCTCGATAAACAAAATGTTTTTCATACGAAAACTTAATTT
>NW_027212948.1:0-35037 GCF_030788295.1 Drosophila virilis | reverse complement strand
GACAAAAAATTAATTTTCAACCGTTCGTTCCGTTGGTAGCTTTGTATATTATATAGTAGTCTGATCTGAATAGGATTTTGCATATAAATGAGGAGCATAGTAAAACTAATAAATGCCGAGTTTGGTCAAGATATCTTGATAAACAAAATGTTTTTCATACAAAAACTTAATTTTCGAATGTGCGTTCCTTTTGCAGCTATGTATATTATATAGTGGTCCGATCTTAATAGGATTTTGCATATATATGAGTAAAACTAATAAATGCCGAGTTTGGTCAACATATCTTGATAAACGAAATGTTTTTCATACAAAAAACTAATTTTGACTGATCATTCCTTTGGCAGCTATGTATATTATATAGTGGTCCGATCTTAATAGGATTTTGCATATATTTGAGGAGCATAGTAAAACTAATAAATGCCGAGTTTGGTCAAGATATCTTGATAAACAAAATGTTTTTCATACAAAAACTCAATGTTCGAATGTGCGTTCCTTTTGCAGCTATGTATATCATATAGTGGTCCGATCTTAATAGGATTTTGCACATATATGGGGAGCATATTAAAACTAATAAATGCCGAGTTTGGTCAAAATATCTTGATAAATAAAATAGTTTTTATACAAAAACTTAATTTTCGACCGATCGTTCCTATGGCAGCTATGTATATTATATAGTGGTCCGATCTTAATAGGATTTTGTATATATATGAGAAGCATAGTAAAACTAATAAATGCCGAGTTTGGTCAAGATATCTTGATAAACAAAATGTTTTTCATGCAAAAAATTTATTTTCAACCGATCGTTCTTATGGTAGCTATGTATATTATATAGTGGTCCGCTCATAATAGGATTTCCCATATTTATGAGGAGCATGGTATAACTAATAAATGCCGAGTTTGGTCAAGATATCTTGATAAACAAAATGTTTTTCATACAAAAACTTAATTTTCGACCGATCGTTCCTATGGAAGCTATGTATATTATATAGTGGTCCGATCTTAATAGGATATTGCATATATATGAGGAGCATATTAAAACTAATAAATGCCGAGTTTGGTCAAGATATCTTGATAAACAAAATGTTTTTCATACAAAAACTTAATTTTCGAATGTGCGTTCCTTTTGCAGCTATGTATATCATATAGTGGTCCGATCTTAATCGGATTTCGAGTTTGGTCAAGATATCTTGATAAACAAAATGTTTTTACATACAAAACCACAATTTTCGACCGATCGTTCCTATGGCAGCTATATGATATAGTGGCCCGATCTTAATAGGATTTCGCATATATATGAGGATATAATGGACCGATCTTAATAGGAGATTGCATATAAATGAGGAGCATAGTAAAACTAATAAATGCCGAGTTTGGTCAAAATATCTTTATGAACAAAATGTGTTTACATACAAAAACTTAATTTTCGACCGATCGTTCCTTTCGCAGCTATATGATAAGTGGTCCGATCTTAATAGGATTTTGCATATATTTGAGGAGCATAGTAAAACTAATAAATGCCGAGTTTGGTCAAGATATCTTGATAAATAAAATGTTTTTACATACAAAAACTTAATTTTCGACCGATCGTTCCTTTGGCAGCTATGTATATTATATAGTGGTCCGATCTTAATAGGATTTTGCATATATATGAGCAGAGTAAAACTAATAAATGCCGAGTTTGGTCAAGATATCTTGATAAACAAAATGTTTTTACATACAAAACTTTATTTTCGACCGATCGTTCCTATGGCAGCTATATGATATAGTGGTCCGATCTTAATAGGATTTTGCATATATATGAGGAGCATAGTAGAACCAAAGACAATATAAACACTAAGACGAGTAACGCCATACAACAAAATGCTACTATGCGGATTGATTTTTTGAAAATTGAGAACGAAAACGAAATCTGTAGCATTGCGCTCTCACAGCCGAGCGACGCAAAAGCTAAAAATAGAATTTTCTCTCAGCTTCGGCTCTATGAGGGCCGTGCATGCAATTATGTTTGTATGCGTGAACATACATACATAACAGCATATTTGAATGTGTTGTTATCCACTGCCCTGGCAAAGTCTCTGGCTGGCAAAGAAACAATTTTCTTAGTTTTTATATATCAACATAAATTTCGAATAGGTCATGATCGATCGTTCCTATGGCAGCTATATGATATAGTGGGTCGATCTTAATTGGATTTTGCATATATATTAGGAGCATAGTTAAACTAATAAATGCCGAGTTTTGTCAAGATATATTGATAAATATAATGTCTTATATACAAAAACTTAATTTTCAACCGATCGTTCCTATGGCAGCTATATGATATAGTGGTCCGATCTTAATAGGATTTCGCATGTATATGAGGATATAATGGTCCAATCTTAATAGGAGATTGCATATATATGAGGAGCATAGTAAAACTAATCAATGCCGAGTTTGGTCAAGATATCTTAATAAACAAAATGTTTTTACATACAAAACCTTAATTTTCGACCGATCGTTCCTATGGCAGCTATATGATATAGTGGTCCGATCTTAATAGGATTTCGCATGTATATGAAAATATAATGGTCCAATCTTAATAGTATTTTGCATATATATGAAGAGCATAGTAAAACTAATAAATGCCGAGTTTGGTCAAGATATATTGATAAACAAAATGTTTTTTATACAAAAACCGATCGTTCCTATGGTAGCTATATATATTATATAGTGGTCCGATCATAATAGGATTTCGCATATTTATGAGGAGCATAGTAAAACTAATAAATGCCGAGTTTGGTCAAGATATCTTGATAAACAAAATGTTTTTCATACAAAAACTTAATTTTCGACCGATCGTTCCTATGGCAGCTATATGATATAGTGGTTCGATCTTAATAGGATTTCCCATATACATGAGGATATAATGGTCCGATCTTAATAGGAGATTGCATACATATGAGGAGCATAGTAAAACTAATAAATGCCGAGTTTGGTCAAGATATCTTGATAAACAAAATGTTTTTACATACAAAAACTTAATTTTCGACCGATCGTTCCCTTGGCAGCTATATGATATAGTGATTGGATCTTAATAGGATTTTGCATATATATTAGCAGCATAGTAAAACTAAAAAATGCCGAGTTTGGTCAACATATCTAGATAAATAAAATGTTTTTCATACAAAAACCTAATTTTCGACCGATCGTTCCTTTGGCAGCTATGTATATTATATAGTGGTCCGATCTTAATAGGATCTTGCATATTTATGAGGAGCATATTAAAACTAATAAATGCCGAGTTTGGTCAAGATATCTTGATAAACAAAATGTTTTTTATATAAAAACTTAATTTTCAACCGATCGTTCCTATGGCAGCTATATGATATAGTGGTCCGATCTTAATAGGATTTCGCATGTATATGAAAATATAATGGTCCAATCTTAATAGTATTTTGCATATATATGAGGAGCATAGTAAAACTAATAATTGCCGAGTTTGGTTAAGATATCTTGATAAACAAAATGTTTTTCATACAAAAACCGATCGTTCCTATGGTAGCTATCTATATTAAATACTGGTCCGATCTTAATAGGATTTTGTATATATATGTGAAGCAGAGTAAAACTAATAAATGCCGAGTTTGGTCAAGATATCTTGATAAACAAAATGTTTTTCATACAAAAAATTAATTTTCAACCGATCGTTCCTATGGTAGCTATATATATTATATGGTGGTCCGATCATAATAGGATTTCGCATATTTATGAGGAGCATAGTAAAACTAATAAATGCCGAGTTTGGTCAAGATATCTTGATAAACAAAGTTTTTTACATACAAAACCTTAATTTTCGACCGATCGTTCCTATGGCAGCTATATAATATAGTGGTTCGATCTTAATAGGATTTTCCATATACATGAGGATATAATGGTCCGATCTTAATAGGAGATTGCATATATATGAGGAGCATAGTAAAACTAATAAATGCCCAGTTTGGTCAAGATATCTTGATAAACAAAATGTTTTTACATACAAAACCTTAATTTTCGACCGATCGTTCCTTTGGCAGCTATATGATATAGTGATTGGATCTTAATAGGATTTTGCATATATATAAGGAGCATAGTAGATCTAATGATCCATGACATTTTACTTTTTAAACTTGACCGAATAGGTTTCCCTCTGTCCCTTTTACTCTGGATTAATTCTTATTTAAAAGGTAGGACCCAAAGAGTAATACTGAGGTTGACTACCTCTAAAAGGGTTCACGTTACTTCTGGTGTTCCTCAAGGTAGTCATCTTGGACCTTTACTCTTTACACTTTTTATAAATGATCTTCCCTCTGTTATATCACATGCCCGTGTACTCATGTATGCGGACGATGTCAAACTTTTTCTATCATACACTAAACCCCTACATCATTCTCGTCTACAAGACGATTTGAACGCTATGCAACTTTGGTGTTCGGCCAATCAATTGCATCTAAATTGTTCAAAGTGTATGTTTATGACTTTTAATCGTACTACACCTTATCTTGTCAGTTATACAATCGACAATATCCCTTTGCAACGTATACTAACAGTTAAGGATCTAGGCGTTATTTTTGATTCTAAACTCAGTTTCAATCTTCATATAGATACCATTGTTAATGAGGCAAAAGGTGTACTTGGATTCATTAAACGATGGTCTAAAGAGTTTAACGATCCTTTTATAACAAAACTTCTGTACATCTCTCTTGTTCGCCCTATCCTTGAATACTGCTCTTGCATCTGGTCTCCACAGTATATCAACAGCCAGGATCGTATTGAATCTGTTCAGAACCAATTTCTGCTTTTTGCCTTACGAGGTTTAAATTGGGACCCTAATCTTCGGTTGCCGTCCTACTCCAGCAGACTGCTTCTTCTCAACCTTCCGTCGTTAATCAACCGTAGGACAATTCTCGGTGTTGTCCTTCTACATAAAATGATTATTGGCGACATAGATTCTCCTTTTCTGCTAGGGCGTCTTCAATTCTCTGTTCCGGCTAGACCAACCAGAAATTATCGCCCCTTATTACTATCTACGTGCACAACTGATTACGCTAGGCACAATTCTTTTCGCGTGCTATGTAAAAATTATAATAGTTTGCATCACGTTTTCTCTACCGAACTGTCTCTACCCCTAATAAAATCGTTGCTTTCAGGATACCTTCGGGAAGTCGCTGACCATTCCCAGCTATGAGCAGGGGCATAGCTAGCCGGACAGGCTGAAAAATTTTCCCCCACCGTGTCGGCGATTTCCCATTACTTTTCTCTTTGTCCTATCCACTTAACACTCTTTATCTAACTTACATTGCTTTACTTTATTAACAAATTTCTTACTTTCTTTTTTCCTATTTATTGTATTTTCTTTATTAATATAGCAAATTAAGATTATTTTTTAATTTCACTTGAGATCACTTTTTTTCCTACTTACAACCTTCTGCTTAGATGTAGGCTCTAATAGCGTCACTGACAAAATTAGCTGTGAAAAGGGGCACAGCTGGCCGGACTGGCAAATAAAACACCTCCATCGGTCGGTGATGCTGTTTAGAAAATTGTATCCTTTAACTAGGCTTTTAGCATATAATTATATTGTACAATTTTGAATAATGAGGAAGACACTCGTTTTGTCGACCATTAATAAACAAATTTGAGAGAAAAAAAAAAAAAAAAAAATGCCGAGATTGGTCAAGATATCTTGATAAACAAAATGTTCTTCATACAAAAACTTAATTTTCAACCGATCGTTCCTATGGCACCTATATGATATAGTGGTCCGATCTTAATAGGATTTCGCATGTATATGAGGATATAATGGTCCAATCTTAATAGGAGATTGCATATATATAAGGAGCATAGTAAACCTAATCAATGCCGAGTTTGGGCAAGATATCTTAATAAACAAAATGTTTTTACATACAAAACCTTAATTTTCGACCGATCGTTCCTATGGCAGCTATATGATATAGTGGTCCGATCTTAATAGGATTTCGTATGTATATGAAAATATAATGGTCCAATCTTAATAGTATTTTGCATATATATGAGGAGCATAGTTAAACTAATAAATGCCGAGTTTGGTCAAGATATCTTGATAAACAAAATGTTTTTCATACAAAAACCGATCGTTCCTATGGTAGCTATATATATTATATAGTGGTCCGATCATAATAGGATTTCGCATATTTATGAGGAGCATAGTAAAACTAATAAATGCCGAGTTTGGTCAACATATTTTGATAAATAAAATGTTTTTCATACAAAAACCTAATTTTCGACCGATCGTTCCTTTGGCAGCTATGTATATTATATAGTGGTCCGATCTTAATCGTATTTTGCTATGTATGAGGAGCATATTAAAACTAATAAATGCCGAGTTTGGTCAAGATATCTTGATAAACAAAATGTTTTTTATACAAAAACTTAATTTTCGACCGATCGTTCCTATGGCAGCTATATGATATAGTGGTTCGATCTTAATAGGATTTCCCATATACATGAGGATATAATGGTCCGATCTTAATAGAAGATTGCATATATATGAGGAACATAGTTAAACTAATAAATGCCGAGTTTGGTCAAGATATGTAGATAAACAAAATGATTTTACATACAAAACCTTAATTTTCGACCGATCGTTCCTATGGCAGCTATGTATATTATATAGTGATCCGATCTTAATAGGATTTTGCATATATATGAGGAGCATATTAAAACTAATAAATGCCGAGTTTGGTCAAGATATCTTGATAAACAAAATGTTTTTTATACAAAAACTTAATTTTCGACCGATCGTTCCTATGGCAGCTATATGATATAGTGGTTCGATCTTAATAGGATTTCCCATATACATGAGGATATAATGGTCCGATCTTAATAGGAGATTGCATATATATGAGAAGCATAGTAAAACTAATAAATGCCGAGTTTGGTCAAGATATCTTGATAAACAAAATGTTTTTACATACAAAACCTTAATTTTCGACCGATCGTTCCTATGGCAGCTATATGATATAGTGGTCCGATCTTAATAGGATTTCGTATGTATATGAAAATATAATGGTCCAATCTTAATAGTATTTTGCATATATATGAGGAGCATAGTTAAACTAATAAATGCCGAGTTTGGTCAAGATATCTTGATAAACAAAATGTTTTTCATACAAAAACCGATCGTTCCTATGGTAGCTATATATATTATATAGTGGTCCGATCATAATAGGATTTCGCATATTTATGAGGAGCATAGTAAAACTAATAAATGCCGAGTTTGGTCAACATATTTCTATAAATAAAATGTTTTTCATACAAAAACCTAATTTTCGACCGATCGTTCCTTTGGCAGCTATGTATATTATATAGTGGTCCGATCTTAATCGTATTTTGCTATGTATGAGGAGCATATTAAAACTAATAAATGCCGAGTTTGGTCAAGATATCTTGATAAACAAAATGTTTTTTATACAAAAACTTAATTTTCGACCGATCGTTCCTATGGCAGCTATATGATATAGTGGTTCGATCTTAATAGGATTTCCCATATACATGAGGATATAATGGTCCGATCTTAATAGAAGATTGCATATATATGAGGAACATAGTTAAACTAATAAATGCCGAGTTTGGTCAAGATATGTAGATAAACAAAATGATTTTACATACAAAACCTTAATTTTCGACCGATCGTTCCTATGGCAGCTATGTATATTATATAGTGATCCGATCTTAATAGGATTTTGCATATATATGAGGAGCATATTAAAACTAATAAATGCCGAGTTTGGTCAAGATATCTTGATAAACAAAATGTTTTTTATACAAAAACTTAATTTTCGACCGATCGTTCCTATGGCAGCTATATGATATAGTGGTTCGATCTTAATAGGATTTCCCATATACATGAGGATATAATGGTCCGATCTTAATAGGAGATTGCATATATATGAGAAGCATAGTAAAACTAATAAATGCCGAGTTTGGTCAAGATATCTTGATAAACAAAATGTTTTTACATACAAAACCTTAATTTTCGACCGATCGTTCCTTTGGCAGCTATATGATATAGTGATTGGATCTTAATAGGATTTTGCATATATATAAGGAGCATAGTAGATCTAATAAATGCCGAGATTGGTCAAGATATCTTGATAAACAAAATGTTCTTCATACAAAAACTTAATTTTCAACCGATCGTTCCTATGGCAGCTATATGATATAGTGGTCCGATCTTAATAGGATTTCGCATGTATATGAGGATATAATGGTCCAATCTTAATAGGAGATTGCATATATATAAGGAGCATAGTAAAACTAATCAATGCCGAGTTTGGGCAAGATATCTTAATAAACAAAATGTTTTTACATACAAAACCTTAATTTTCGACCGATCGTTCCTATGGCAGCTACATGATATAGTGGTCCGATCTTAATAGGATTTCGCATGTATATGAAAATATAATGGTCCAATCTTAATAGGAGATTGCATATATATAAGGAGCATAGTAAAACTAATCAATGCCGAGTTTGGGCAAGATATCTTAATAAACAAAATGTTTTTACATACAAAACTTTAATTTTCGACCGATCGTTCCTATGGCAGCTACATGATATAGTGGTTCGATCTTAATAGGATTTCGCATGTATATGAAAATATAATGGTCCAATCTTAATAGTATTTTGCATATATATGAGGAGCATAGTTAAACTAATAAATGCCGAGTTTGGTCAAGATATCTTGATAAACAAAATGTTTTTCATACAAAAACCGATCGTTCCTATGGTAGCTATATATATTATATAGTGGTCCGATCATAATAGGATTTCGCATATTTATGAGGAGCATAGTAAAACTAATAAATGCCGAGTTTGGTCAACATATTTCGACAAATAAAATGTTTTTCATACAAAAACCTAATTTTCGACCGATCGTTCCTTTGGCAGCTATGTATATTATATAGTGGTCCGATCTTAACCGTATTTTGCTATGTATGAGGAGCATATTAAAACTAATAAATGCCGAGTTTGGTCAAGATATCTTGATAAACAAAATGTTTTTTATACAAAAACTTAATTTTCGACCGATCGTTCCTATGGCAGCTATATGATATAGTGGTCCGATCTTAATAGGATTTCGCATATATATGAGGATATAATGGTCCAATCTTAATAGGAGATTGCATATATATGAGGAGCATAGTAAAACTAATAAATGCCGAGTTTTGTCAAGATATCTTGATAAACAAAATGTTTTTACATACAAAAACTTAATTTTCGACCGATCGTTCCTATGGCAGCTATATGATATAGTGGTCCGATCTTAATAGGATTTCGCATATATATGAGGATATAATGGTCCGATCTTAATAGGAGATTGCATATATATGTGGAGCATAGTAAAACTAATAAATGCCGAGTTTGGTCAAGATATCTTGATAAACAAAATGTTTTTACATACAAAAACTTAATTTTCGACCGATCGTTGCTTTGGCAGCTATATGATATAGTGCTCCGATCTTAATAAGATTTTGCATATATATGAGGAGCATAGTAAAACTAATAAATGCCGAGTTTGGTCAAGATAGCCTGATAAACAAAATGTTTTTACATACAAAAACTTAATTTTCGACCGATCGTTCCTTTGGCAGCTTTGTATATTATATAGTGGTCCGATCATAATAGGATTTCGCATATTTATGAGGAGCATAGTAAGACTAATAAATGCCGAGTTTAGTTAACATATCTTTATAAACAAAATGTTTTTCATCCAAAAACTTAATTTTCGATCGTGCGTTCCTATGGCAGCTATGTATATCATATAGTGGTCCGATCTTAATAGGATTTTGCATATATATGAGGAGCAAGTAAAACTAATAAATGCCGAGTTTGGTCAAGATATCTTGATAAACCAAATTTTATTACATACAAAAACTTAATTTTTGACCGATCCTTCCTTTGGCAGCAATGTATATTATATAGTGGTCCGATCTTAATAGGAATTTGCATATATATGAGGAGCATATTAAAACTAATAAATTACGAGTTTGGTCAAGATATCTTGATAAACAAAATGTTTTTTATACAAAAACTGAATTTTCGACAGATCGTTCTAATGGCAGCTATATGATATAGTGGTACGATCTTAATAGGATTTTGCATATTTATGAAGAGCATAGTAAAACTAATAAATGCCGAGTTTGGTCAAGATATCTTGATAAACCAAATTTTATTACATACAAAAACTTAATTTTCGACCGATCGTTCCTTTGGCAGCTATGTATATTATATAGTGGTCCGATCTTAATCGTATTTTGCTATGTATGAGGAGCATATTAAAACTAATAAATGCCGAGTTTGGTCAAGATATAGATAAACAAAATGTGTTTACATACAACACCTTAAATTTCGACCGATCGTTCCGATGCCAGCTATATGATATACTGGTCCGATCTTAATAGCACTTCGCATATATTTGAGGATATAATGGTCCGACTTTAATAGGAGATTGCATATATATGGGGAGCATAGTAAAACTAATAAATGCCGAGTTTGGTCAAGATATCTTGATAAACAAAATGTTTTTCATACAAAAACTTAATTTTCGACCGATGGTTCGTATGGCAGCTATGTATATTATATAGTGGTCCGATCTTAATAGGATTTGGTATATATATGAGAAGCATAATAAAACTAATAAATGCCGAGTTTGGTCAAGATATCTTGATAAACAAAATGTTTTTCATACAAAAAATTAATTTTCAACCGATCGTTCCTATGGTAGCTATGTATATTATATAGTGGTCCGATCATAATAGGATTTCGCATATGTATGAGGAGCATAGTCAAACTAATAAATGCCGAGTGTGGTCAACATATCTTGATAAACAAAATGTTTTTCATACAAGAACCTAATTTTCGACTGATCGTTCCTTTGGCAGCTATGTATATTATATAGTGGTCCGATCTTAATAGGATTTTGCATATAAATGAGGAGCATAGTAAAACTAATCAATGACGAGTTTGGTCAAGATATTTTGATAAACAAAATGTTTTTACATACAAAACCTTAATTTTCGACCGATCGTTCCTATGGCAGCTATATGATATAGTGGTCCGATCTTAATAGGATTTCGCATGTATATGAGGATATAATGGTCCAATCTTAATAGGAGATTGCATATATATGTGGAGCATAGTAAAACTAATAAATGCCGAGTTTGGTCAAGATATCTTGATAAACAAAATGTTTTTACATACAAAAACTTAATTTTCGACCGATCGTTGCTTTGGCAGCTATATGATATAGTGCTCCGATCTTAATAAGATTTTGCATATATATGAGGAGCATAGTAAAACTAATAAATGCCGAGTTTGGTCAAGATAGCCTGATAAACAAAATGTTTTTACATACAAAAACTTAATTTTCGACCGATCGTTCCTTTGGCAGCTTTGTATATTATATAGTGGTCCGATCATAATAGGATTTCGCATATTTATGAGGAGCATAGTAAGACTAATAAATGCCGAGTTTAGTTAACATATCTTTATAAACAAAATGTTTTTCATCCAAAAACTTAATTTTCGATCGTGCGTTCCTATGGCAGCTATGTATATCATATAGTGGTCCGATCTTAATAGGATTTTGCATATATATGAGGAGCAAGTAAAACTAATAAATGCCGAGTTTGGTCAAGATATCTTGATAAACCAAATTTTATTACATACAAAAACTTAATTTTTGACCGATCCTTCCTTTGGCAGCAATGTATATTATATAGTGGTCCGATCTTAATAGGAATTTGCATATATATGAGGAGCATATTAAAACTAATAAATGACGAGTTTGGTCAAGATATCTTGATAAACAAAATGTTTTTTATACAAAAACTGAATTTTCGACAGATCGTTCTAATGGCAGCTATATGATATAGTGGTCCGATCTTAATAGGATTTTGCATATTTATGAAGAGCATAGTAAAACTAATAAATGCCGAGTTTGGTCAAGATATCTTGATAAACCAAATTTTATTACATACAAAAACTTAATTTTCGACCGATCGTTCCTTTGGCAGCTATGTATATTATATAGTGGTCCGATCTTAATCGTATTTTGCTATGTATGAGGAGCATATTAAAACTAATAAATGCCGAGTTTGGTCAAGATATATAGATAAACAAAATGTGTTTACATACAACACCTTAAATTTCGACCGATCGTTCCGATGCCAGCTATATGATATACTGGTCCGATCTTAATAGCACTTCGCATATATTTGAGGATATAATGGTCCGACTTTAATAGGAGATTGCATATATATGGGGAGCATAGTAAAACTAATAAATGCCGAGTTTGGTCAAGATATCTTGATAAACAAAATGTATTTCATACAAAAACTTAATTTTCGACCGATGGTTCGTATGGCAGCTATGTATATTATATAGTGGTCCGATCTTAATAGGATTTGGTATATATATGAGAAGCATAATAAAACTAATAAATGCCGAGTTTGGTCAAGATATCTTGATAAACAAAATGTTTTTCATACAAAAAATTAATTTTCAACCGATCGTTCCTATGGTAGCTATGTATATTATATAGTGGTCCGATCATAATAGGATTTCGCATATGTATGAGGAGCATAGTCAAACTAATAAATGCCGAGTGTGGTCAACATATCTTGATAAACAAAATGTTTTTCATACAAGAACCTAATTTTCGACTGATCGTTCCTTTGGCAGCTATGTATATTATATAGTGGTCCGATCTTAATAGGATTTTGCATATAAATGAGGAGCATAGTAAAACTAATCAATGACGAGTTTGGTCAAGATATTTTGATAAACAAAATGTTTTTACATACAAAACCTTAATTTTCGACCGATCGTTCCTATGGCAGCTATATGATATAGTGGTCCGATCTTAATAGGATTTCGCATGTATGAGGATATAATGGTCCAATCTTAATAGGAGATTGCATATATGAGGAGCATAGTAAAACTAATCAATGCCGAGTTTGGTCAAGATATCTTGATAAACAAAATGTTTTTACATACAAAAACTTAATTTTCGACGATCGCTCCTTTGGCAGCTATATGTTATGGTGCTCCGATCTTAATAGGATTTTGCATATATATGAAACTAATAAATGCCGAGTTTGGATAAAATATCGTTTGGTCAAGATATCTTGATAAACAAAATGTTTTTACATACAAAAACTTAATTTTCGACCGATCGTTCCTTTGGCAGCTATGTATATTATATAGTGGTCCGATCTTAATAGGATTTTGCATATATATGAGGAGCATAGTAAAACTAATAAATCCCGAGTTTGGTCAAGATATCTTGATAAACAAAATGTGTTTACATACAAAAACTTAATTTTCGACCGATCGTTCCTATGGCAGCTAAATGATATAGTGGTCCGATCTTAATAGGATTTTGCATATACATGAGGAGCATAGTAAAACCAAAGACAATATAAACACTAAGACGAGTAACGCCATACAACAAAATGCTACTATGCGGCTTGATTTTTTGAAAATTGAGAACGAAAACGAAATGTGTAGCATTGCGCTCTCACAGCCGAGAGAACGAAAAAGCTAAAAGTAGAATTTTCTCTCAGCTTCGGCTCTATGAGGGCCGTGCATGCAATTATGTTTGTATGCGTGTGAACATACATACATAACAGCATATTTGAATGTGTTGTTATCTACTGCTCTGGTTAAGTCTCTGGCTGGCAAAGAAACAATTTTCTTAGTATTTTAGCGCAGATCACGACCTACCCAAAATTTATGTTGATAGATGAATGTATTTTGTGTACTGAGGTTGGCTCCGTACAAAAAAATTTGTATTTTTAAGTCGATGCAAATATTTATGTAATTGTTTATTTTTGAAATTATTAATTAAATCATTATTATTTTTAAATAATACAAAATAAATTAAGGAAATAAAATTGCAAATTTGTTGTTTTCAAAGATACATTTAATTAATTTTTAGTTTTTTATTTTATTATTTTTTGTTCGAATTATAAAGTACGCAGGAAAAACCGTAAGGAGGCCATTAAAATTATAAGAGAGAGTTCTCAGTTGAGAGTGATTGATGTGTTTTACTTGTGCTCCAAGATTTTTATATATATTTACGCTTTTATCCTGCTTTTTGTTTCAAAATTTTGCATTTTTCGGTGCTTTATTTAAAAAGCTTTTATAAACTGTGCAAAGTGTTATCTGTTGTGCAACGTGTCTGTTAATTATTGCATTTTATAAAACGCGGCGTCAGTTCCGTGTTAGTTGTTATTGGCTGTTTTGATTCTTTTGCCTTGGTGCTCCCCTGCATACGCTCTCGCAAATTTCTTTCTATTGCTTTTCGCACCAAACAATTTGTTTGTGTACGAATAATTGTTTTTTGAGTGTTTACTTGTTCTATCTTGTGCACCGTTTTCGTTTTGCTCTGCGCTCTCGTAACTTGCATACGCATCTAATAATTATGTCGTGCTCTAAGAAACCGCGCACGTTCAGGCTAAGCAGCCCTCGAGTAATTTTGACTCGAGTTTCGAGTAGCTTGGCAATTATAAATTTGAGTATCCAACCAATCGCCGGTTGGAGCCTCAACTTTTGCAATTGCCCTCTACGTCTGTTCAGACACCTACGACTTTCTTGTCTCTTCCTAGCAACTTTGGAGGTATCTCCAATGTTGTCATTATCGCCTTCTCCAAGCGACTGTAACCGGTTTCAAGCCCTGTACTAGTCCCAGTAGAGCCCGTACCTGATTCCGTCCCAATTAATCAAACTGCCTCAGCCCCGTCAGCTCCTGGCCGTAAAGGTAGACCTGCGCGCAATCTTGCCCAGATTGTTAAAAACAATCATTGTGCCTCGTTAGCTCCTCCAACTCCTGTATTACCTACAGCCCCATCAGCGCCTACTTTAACGGTAGTTGCCCCTCGCAGGCAAGTTTTTGTGTCTCGACTTTCGTCGGACACCACTTCTGAGTTATAGGCAGCCTATATTGCTAGCAAATCTTCAGCTAGCGTGTCAATAACCAAATTTAATTTCTCCACCCCTCGTGAAATATCATCATTTAATATAAATGTTTCACATGATATGTTCATCATATCATTTGTGATCATAAATTTTGGCCACCACACATGATTGTTCATGAGTTCAAGCCTAAAAAGCGTAACGAGCCTGTCACCCTTCCAGTCCCTTCAATACAGGGTACCATTTCTGCGCCAAAAAACTAGCTTCATCTTCTGACCAAATCTTTATTCATTATCAGAATGTCAAAAGTCACACTTCAAAGCTTAAAAATATTTTCATTGCCAGCACTTTCTTCGATTCGGACATAATAGCATTTTCAGAAACATGGTTAAACTTAACCATATCTGATTTTGAGATATTACCGAATAACTTTATTTTGTTTAGAAATGATCGGCCGACTCGAGGTGGTGGGGTGTTAATTGCCGTTAAAGCCACTCTCCAGTCTGAACTATTCTGTTTTAGTACGCCTACTAACGCTGAGATTGTCTCAGTTAAGGTGTCTTTTCCTACGCGGAATATCTATGTAACATGCTCTTATGTCCCACCTTCTTCTGATATTCAAGTTTATATGAATCATATTACTTGTATTAAAGAAGTTTCTTCACACGTGCGGGATGGTGTTGGGTGATTTTAATTTGCCGAACATCTCTTGGTCTTTATTCACTGCTGAAAATTATCTAGTGCCCTCAGCACAGCACGATTTTATAGACTGCATGCTTGATCTTTCGTTGTTTCAAATCAATTCAATTTCTAATCATATGAATAGAACTCTTGACCTTGTATTTGTTAACGACTACCTTATTTCTAATGTGTCTAGGTCCCCTCCTTTATCTCTTCCTGAGGATGTCTATCATCCAACTTTAGAGATTACAATGCTAAATTGTAATCCTTTCATTTCGTGCTCATCAGCCAATAAGCCCCGCTATTGCATTCGCAATTATTCTTTGCTGAATCAGCTTATTTATTCAACCGATTGGTCTTTCTTATATGACTCAGTTGATATGAATACAGCCATTAATTTTTTTTATATCACCTTAAACTCCCTCTTAGATGTGTGTATTCCTAAGTCAATTCCTTCGACTACTTTTTCAAAACCACCCTGGTTTACTCCCAGATTATCACATCTAAAAATGTAAAATCCAAATATTTTAAAAAGTTTAAAATGTCTGGTTCGTGTACAGACTTGGCTAAATATTCCATAGCCAAGTCGAACTTCTTTCTTCTTAATTCTCAATGCTATGAGAATTATCTAATTCGTTGCTAAAGGCAATTCGCCCGAAATCCGAGAAAGTTTTATAATTTTGTAATCTTGAAGCGCAAAGTTTCAAGATTGCAATCTTCTTTTTTTCTTGGGATGGATAAAGCTAGCAATGACACTGATTCTGCTAACCTTTTTGCTAATTTTTTCCAATCAACTTACTCTTCAGTCTGTTCTAATACTAATTCTTACCCTTATACTATTTCTTCCGCTAGTTCTATACCTCCCCTCATTATTTCACACTCCTCTCTCCTATTAGCTATAAACTCTTTAAAATCTTCTTACTCTCCTGGGCCGGACAATATTCCTAGTTGTCTACTCAAGGAGTGTAGTTCTTCCCTTTTTTATCCATTGCTAAAGCTTTTTAATCTATCCCTTGAAACTTCCATCTCTTTGGAAAGAATCTTTTATCATTCCTCTTCTCAAGAAAGGTGGGAAGTCTGATATACAAAATTACAGGGGCATTGCAAAACTGTCTGCTATTCCTAAATTATTTGAAAAAATAATCACTTCGAATTTGCAGCATTTCTGCAAATCAGTTGTTTCCCCTGTTCAACATGGATTCGTAAAGAATCGGTCAACTACAACCAATCTGCTTGAGTTTACTTCCTTGGTAAATGATGCTTTCCTTTCGAAAATGTAAACTGATGTCATTTACACTGACTTCAGTAAGGCGTTTGACTCTGTGCACCATGACATTTTACTTTTTAAACTTGACCGAATAGGTTTCCCTCTGTCCCTTTTAGTTTGGATTAATTCTTATTTAAAAGGTAGGACCCAAAGAGTAATACTGAGGTTGACTACCTCTAAAAGGGTTCACGTTACTTCTGGTAGTTCTTCAAGGTTCCTCAAGGTAGTCATCTTGGACCTTTACTCTTTACTCTTTTTAACATGATCTTCCCTCTGTTATATCACATGCCCGTGTACTCAACTTTGGTGTTCGTCCAATCAATTGCATCTAAATTGTTCAAAGTGCATGTTTATGACATTTAATCGTACTACACCTTATCTTGTCAGTTATACAATCGACATATCCCTTTGCAACGTATACTAACAGTTAAGGATCTAGGCGTTATTTTTGATTCTAAACTCTGTTTTAATCTTCATATAGATACCATTGTTAATGAACCAAAAGGTGTACTTGGATTCATTAAACGATGGTCTAAAGCGTTTAACGATCCTTTTATAACAAAACTTCTGTACATCTCTCTTGTTCGCCCTATCCTTGAATACTGGTCTTGCATCTGGTCTCCACAGTATATCAACAGCCAGGATCGTATTGAATCTGTTCAGAAGCAATTTCTGCTGTTTGCCTTACGAGGTTTAAATTGGGACCCTAATCTTCGGTTGCCGTCCTACTCCAGCAGACTGCTTCTTCTCAACCTTCCGTCGTTAATCAACCGTAGGACAATTCTCGGTGTTGTCCTTCTACATAAGTTGATTATTGGCGACATAGATTCTCCATTTCTGCTAGGGCGTTTTCAATTCTCTGTTCCGGCTAGACTAACCAGAAATTATCGCCCCTCTTACTATCTACGTGCACAACAGATTACGCTATGAACAATTCTTCAGCCGGACAGGCTGAAAAATTTTCCCCCGCCGGGTCGGTGATTTCCCATTACTTTTCTCTTTGTCCTATCTACTTAACACTCTTTATCTAACTTACATTGCTTTACTTAATTAACAATTTTCTTACCTTCTTTTTTCCTATTTATTGTATTTTCTTTATTAATATAGCAAATTAGGATTATTTTTAATTTTACTTGAGATCACTTTTTTCCTACTTACAACCTTCTGCTTAGATGTAGGCTCTAATAACGTCACTGACAAAATTAGCTGTGAAAAAAGGCACAGCTGGCCGGACTGGCAGATAAAACACTTCCATTGGTCGGTGATGTTATTTAGAAAATTGTATCCTTTAACTAGGCTTTTAGCATATAATTCTATTGTACAATCTTTTGAATAATGAGGAAGACACTCGTTTTGTCGACCATTAATAAATAAATAAATAAATAAATAAATAAATAAATAAATAAATAAATAAATAAATAATGGGGTCATAACTAAATATGACCTTCGAGTCGACTTGAAATGTAGTTGTACTTTTTAGCACTCTTTTATTTCTTAATTGGAGAATAAAAATAATATTAATTTAATTTAAAGAAATTATGTAAATATTTGCAATGACTTAGAAATACATATTTTCAGCGGAACCAACCTCAGTACACAAAATGCATTGATATATAAACATAAATTTGGGATAGGTCATGATCGATCGTTCCTATGGCAGCTATATGATATAGTATGTCGATCTTAATAGGATTTTGCATATATATAAGGAACATAGTAAAACTAATAACTGCCGAGTTTGGTCAAGATATCTTGATAAATAAAATGTTTTTCATACAAAAACTAAATTTTCGACCGATCGTTCCTTTGGCAACTTTGTATATTATATAGTGGTCCGATCATAATAAGATTTCGCATATTTATGAGGAGCATAGTAAGACTAATAAATGCCGAGTTTGGTCAACATATCTTTATAAATAAAATGTTTTTCATACAAAAACTTAATTTTCGATCGTGTGTTCCTATGGCAGCTATGTATATTATATAGTGGTCCGATCTTAATAGAATTTTGCACATATATCAGGAGCATAGTAAAACTAATAAATGCCGAGTTTGGTCAAGATATCTTGATAAACAAAATGTTTTTCATACAAAAACTTAATTTTCGAATGTGCGTTCCTTTTGCAGCTATGTATATTATATAGTGGTCCGATCTTAATCGGATTTTGCATATATATGAGGAGCATAGTAAAACTAATAAATGCCGAGTTTGGTCAACATATCTTGATAAACAAAATGTTTTTCATACAAAAACCTAATTTTCGACCGATCGTTCCTTTGGCAGCTTTGTATATTATATACTGGTCCGATCTTAATAGGATTTTGCATATATATGGGGAGCATATTAAAGCTAATAAATGCCGAGTTTGGTCAAGATATCTTAAATAAAATGTTTTTTATACAAAAACTTAATTTTCGACCGATCGTTCCTATGGGAGCTATATGATATAGTGGTCCGATCTTAATTGGATTTTGCACATATATGAGGATATAATGGTCCGATCTTAATAGGAGATTGCATATATATGAGGAGAATAGTAAAACTAATAAATGCCGAGTTTGGTCAAGATATCTTGATAAACAAAATGTTTTTACTTACAAAAACTTAATTTTCGATCGTGCGTTCCTATAGCAGCTATGTATATTATATACTGGTCCGATCTTAATAGGATTTTGTATATATATGAGTAAAACTAATAAATGCCGAGTTTGGTCAGCATATCTTGATAAACAAAATGTTTTTCATACAAAAACCTAGTTTTGACCGATCGTTCCTTTGGCAGCTATGTATATTTTATAGTGGACCGATCTTAATAGGATTTTGCATATATATGAAGAACATATTAAAACTAATAAATGTCGAGTTTGGTCTATAAAACTTGATAAACAAAATGTTTTTCATACAAAAACTTAATTTTCGAATGTGCGTTCTTTTTGCAGCTATGTATATAATATAGTGGTCCGATCTTAATCGGATTTCGAGTTTGGTCAAGATATCTTGATAAACAAAATGTTCTTACATACAATACCACAATTTTCGATCGATCGTTCTTATGGCAGCTATATGATATAGTGGACCGATCTTAATAGGATTTCGCATATATATGAGGACATAATGGACCGATCTTAATAGGAGATTGCATATATATGAGGAGCATAGTAAAACTAAAAAATGCCGAGTTTGCTCAAGATATCTTGATAAATAAAATGTTTTTACAACCAAAAACTTAATTTTCGACCGATCGTTCCTTTGGCAGCTATGTATATTATATAGTGGTCCGATCTTAATAGGACTTTGCATATATATGAGCATAGTAAAACTAATAAATGCCGAGTTTGGTCAAGATATCTTGATAAACAAAATGTTTTTCAGACAAAAAATTAATTTTCAACCGTTCGTTCCGTTGGTAGCTTTGTATATTATATAGTAGTCTGATCTGAATAGGATTTTGCATATAAATGAGGAGCATAGTAAAACTAATAAATGCCGAGTTTGGTCAAGATATCTTGATAAACAAAATGTTTTTCATACAAAAACTTAATTTTCGAATGTGCGTTCCTTTTGCAGCTATGTATATTATATAGTGGTCCGATCTTAATAGGATTTTGTATATATATGAGTAAAACTAATAAATGCCGAGTTTGGTCAACATATCTTGATAAACAAAATGTTTTTCATACAAAAAACTTATTTTGACTGATCGTTCCTTTGGCAGCTATGTATATTATATAGTGGTCCGATCTTAATAGGATTTTGCATATATATGAGGAGCATAGTAAAACTAATAAATGCCGAGTTTGCTCAAGATATCTTGATAAATAAAATGTTTTTACAACCAAAAACTTAATTTTCGACCGATCGTTCCTTTGGCAGCTATGTATATTATATAGTGGTCCGATCTTAATAGGACTTTGCATATATATGAGCATAGTAAAACTAATAAATGCCGAGTTTGGTCAAGATATCTTGATAAACAAAATGTTTTTCAGACAAAAAATTAATTTTCAACCGTTCGTTGCGTTGGTAGCTTTGTATATTATATAGTAGTCTGATCTGAATAGGATTTTGCATATAAATGAGGAGCATAGTAAACGTAATAAATGCCGAGTTTGGTCAAGATATCTTGATAAACAAAATGTTTTTCATACAAAAACTTAATTTTCGAATGTGCGTTCCTTTTGCAGCTATGTATTTTATATACTGGTCCGATCTTAATAGGATTTTGTATATATATGAGTAAAACTAATAAATGCCGAGTTTGGTCAACATATCTTGATAAACAAAATGTTTTTCATACAAAAAACTAATTTTGACTGATCGTTCCTTTGGCAGCTATGTATATTATATAGTGGTCCGATCTTAATAGGATTTTGCATATATTTGAGGAGCATAGTAAAACTAATAAATGCCGAGTTTGGTCAAGATATCTTGATAAACAAAATGTTTTTCATACAAAAACTCAATTTTCGAATGTGCGTTCCTTTTGCAGCTATGTATATTATATACTGGTCCGATCTTAATAGGATTTTGTATATATATGAGTAAAACTAATAAATGCCGAGTTTGGTCAACATATCTTGATAAACAAAATGTTTTTCATACAAAAAACTTATTTTGACTGATCGTTCCTTTGGCAGCTATGTATATTATATAGTGGTCCGATCTTAATAGGATTTTGCACATATATGGGGAGCATATTAAAACTAATAAATGCCGAGTTTGGTCAAGATATCTTGATAAATAAAATAGTTTTTATACAAAAACTTAATTTTCGACCGATCGTTCCTATGGCAGCTATGTATATTATATAGTGGTCCGATCTTAATAGGATTTTGTATATATATGAGAAGCATAGTAAAACTAATAAATGCCGAGTTTGGTCAAGATATCTTGATAAACAAAATGTTTTTCATACAAAAAATTTATTTTCAACCGATCGTTCTTATGGTAGCTATGTATATTATATAGTGGTCCGCTCATAATAGGATTTCCCATATTTATGAGGAGCATGGTATAACTAATAAATGCCGAGTTTGGTCAAGATATCTTGATAAACAAAATGTTTTTCATACAAAAACTTAATTTTCGACCGATCGTTCGTATGGAAGCTATGTATATTATATAGTGGTCCGATCTTAATAGGATATTGCATATATATGAGGAGCATAGTAAAACTAATAAATGCCGAGTTTGGTCAAGATATCTTGATAAACAAAATGTTTTTCATACAACAACTTAATTTTCGAATGTGCGTTCCTTTTGCAGCTATGTATATCATATAGTGGTCCGATCTTAATCGGATTTCGAGTTTGGTCAAGATATCTTGATAAACAAAATGTTTTTACATACAAAACCACAATTTTCGACCGATCGTTCCTATGGCAGCTATATGATATAGTGGCCCGATCTTAATAGGATTTCGCATATATATGAGGATATAATGGACCGATCTTAATAGGAGATTGCATATAAATGAGGAGCATAGTAAAACTAATAAATGCCGAGTTTGGTCAAAATATCTTGATGAACAAAATGTGTTTACATACAAAAACTTAATTTTCGACCGATCGTTCCTTTCGCAGCTATATGATAAGTGGTCCGATCTTAATAGGATTTTGCATATATTTGAGGAGCATAGTAAAACTAATAAATGCCGAGCTTGCTCAAGATATCTTGATAAATAAAATGTTTTTACATACAAAAACTTAATTTTCGACCGATCGTTCCTTTGGCAGCTATGTATATTATATAGTGGTCCGATCTTAAGAGGATTTTGCATATATATGAGCAGAGTAAAACTAATAAATGCCGAGTTTGGTCAAGATATCTTGATAAACAAAATGTTTTTACATACAAAAACTTTATTTTCGACCGATCGTTCCTATGGCAGCTATATGATATAGTGGTCCGATCTTAATAGGATTTTGCATATATATGAGGAGCATAGTAGAACCAAAGACAATATAAACACTAAGACGAGTAACGCCATACAACAAAATGCTACTATGCGGATTGATTTTTTGAAAATTGAGAACGAAAACGAAATCTGTAGCATTGCGCTCTCACAGCCGAGCGACGCAAAAGCTAAAAATAGAATTTTCTCTCAGCTTCGGCTCTATGAGGGCCGTGCATGCAATTATGTTTGTATGCGTGAACATACATACATAACAGCATATTTGAATGTGTTGTTATCCACTGCCCTGGCAAAGTCTCTGGCTGGCAAAGAAACAATTTTCTTAGTTTTTTATATATCAACATAAATTTCGAATAGGTCATGATCGATCGTTCCTATGGCAGCTATATGATATAGTGGGTCGATCTTAATTGGATTTTGCATATATATTAGGAGCATAGTTAAACTAATAAATGCCGAGTTTTGTCAAGATATATTGATAAATATAATGTCTTATATACAAAAACTTAATTTTCGACCGATCGTTCCTATGGCAGCTTTGTATATTATATAGTGATCCGATCATAATAGGATTTTGTATATATATGAGAAGCATAGTAAAACTTATAAATGCCGAGTTTGGTCAAGATATCTTAATAAACAAAATGTTTTTCATACAAAAACTTAATTTTCGAATGTGCGTTCCTTTTGCAGCTATGTATATCATATAGTGGTCCGATCTTAATCGGATTTCGAGTTTGGTCAAGATATCTTGATAAACAAAATGTTTTAAATACAAAACCACAATTTTCGACCGATCGTTCCTGTGGCAGCTATATGATATAGTGGACCGATCTTAATAGGATTTCGCATATATATACGAGGATATAATGGACCGATCTGAATAGGAGATTGCATATATATGAGGAGCATAGTAAAACTAATAAATGCCGAGTGCCGATCATAATAGGATTTCGCATATTTATGAGGAGCATAGTAAAACTAATAAATGCCGAGTTTGGTCAACATATCTTGATAAACATAATGGTTTTCATACAAAAATTTAATTTTCGATCGTGCGTTCCTATGGCAGCTATGTATATTATATAATATATATGAAGAGCATACTAAAACTAATAAATGCCGAGTTTGGTCATTAAAACTTGATAAACAAAATGTTTTTTATACAAAAACTGAATTTTCGACCGATCGTTCCTATGGCAGCTATATGATATAGTGGTCCGATCTTAATAAGATTTCGCATATATATTAGGAGCATATTAAAACTAATAAATGCCGAGTTTGGTCAGTATATCTTGATAAACAAAATGTTTTTACATACAAAAATTTAATTCTCGACCGATCCTTCCTTTGGCACCTATGTATATTTTATAGTGGTCCGATCTAAATAGGATTTTGCATATATATGAAGAACATATTAAAACTAATAAATGTCGAGTTTGGTCTATAAAACTTGATAAACAAAATGTTTTTCATACAAAAACTGAATTTTCGACCGATCGTTCCTATGGCAGCTATATGATATAGTGGTCCGATCTTACTAGGATTTCGCATATATATGAGGAGCATAGTAAAACTAATAAATGCCGAGGTTGGTCAAAATATTTTGATAAACAAAATGTTCTTCATACAAAAACTTAATTTTCGACCGATCGTTCGTATGGCAGCTATGTATATTATATAGTGGTCCGATCTTAATAGGATTTCGCATATGTATAAGGAGCATAGTAAAACTAATAAATGCCGAGTTTGGTCAGTATATCTTGATAAACAAAATGTTTTTACATACAAAAATTTAATTCTCGACCGATCCTTCCTTTGGCAGCTATGTATATTTTATAGTAGTCCGATCTTAATAGAATTTTGCATATATATGAAGAGCATATTAAAATTAATAAATGCCGAGTTTGGTCAATAAAACTTGATAAACAAAATGTTTTTTATACAAAAACTAAATTTTCGACCGATCGTTCCTATGGCAGCTATGTGATATAGTGGTCCGATCGTAATAGGATTTCGCATATATATGAGGAGAATAGTAAAACTAATAAATGCCGAGTTTGGTCAAAATATTCTGATAAACAAAATGTTTTTACATACAAAAACTTAATTTTCGACCGATAGTTCTTATGGCAGCTATATGATATAGTCGGTCGATCTTAATAGGATTTTGAATATATATGTGAAAAGCATAGTAAAACTTATAAATGCCGAGTTTGGTCAAGATATCTTGATAAACAAAATGTTTTTCATACAAAAAATTAATTTTCAGCTGTCGTTCCTATGGTAGCTATGTATATTATATAGTGGTCTGAACTTAATAGGATTTTGCATATATATGAGGAGTATAGTAAAACCAATAAATGCCGGGTTCGGTCAAGATATCTTGATAAATAAAATGTTTTTCATACAAAAACTTAATTTTCGACCGATCGTTTCTATGGCAGCTATGTATATTATATAGTGGTCCGATCTTAATAGGATTTTGTATATATATGAGAAGCATAGTAAATCTTATAAATGCCGAATTTGGTCAAGATATCTTGATAAACAAAATGTTTTTCATACAAAAAATTAATTTTCAACCGATCGTTCCTATGGTAGCTATGTATATTAAATAGTGGTCCGATCATAATAGGATTTCGCATATTTATGAGGAGCATAGTAAAACTAATAAATGCCGAGTTTGGTCAACATATCTTGATAAGCAAAATGTTTTTCATACAAAAACTTAATTTTCGATCGTGCGTTTCTATGGCAGCTATGTATATTATATAGTGGTCCGATCTTAATAGGATTTTGTATATATATGACAAGCATGGTAAAACTTATAAATGCCGAGTGTGGTCAAGATATCTTGATAAACAAAATGTTTTTCATACAAAAAATTAATTTTCAGCTGTCGTTCCTATGGTAGCTATGTATATTATATAGTGGTTTGATCTTAATAGGATTTTGCATATATATGAGGAGCATAGTAAAACTAATAAATGCCGAGTTCGGTCAAGATATCTTGATAAATAAAATGTTTTTCATACAAAAACTTAATTTTCGACCGATCGTTTCTATGGCAGCTATGTATATTATATTGTGGTCCGATCTTAATAGGATTTTGTATATATATGAGAAGCATAGTAAAGCTTATAAATGCCGAGTTTGGTCAATATATCTTGATAAACAAAATGTTTTTACATACAAAAACTTAATTTTCGACCGATCGTTCCTATGGCAGCTATATGATATAGTGGTCGATCTTAATCATGATTTTGCATATATAGGAGGATATAATGGTCCGACTTTAATAGGAGATTGCATATATATGAGGAGCATAATAAAACTTATAAATGCCGAGTTTGGTCAAGATATCTTGATAAACAAAATGTTTTTCATACAAAAAATTAATTTTCAACCGATCGTTATTATGGTAGCTATGTATATTATATAGTGGTCTGATCTTAATAGAATTCTGCATATATTTGAGGAGCATAGTAAAACTAATAAATGCCGAGTTTGGTCACGATATCTTGATAAACAAAATGTTTTTACATACAAAAACTTAATTTTCGACCGATCGTTCCTATGGCAGCTATATGATATAGTGGTCGATCTTAATAGGATTTTGCATATATATGAGGAGCATAGTAAAACTAATAAATGCCGAGATTGCTCAAGATATCTTGATAAATAAAATGTTTTTCATACAAAAACTTAATTTTCGACCGATCGTTCCTATGGCAGCTATATGATATAGTGGTCCGATCTTAATAGGATTTTGCATATATATGAAGAGCATAGTAAAACTAATAAATGACGAGTTTGGTCAAGATATGTAGATAAACAAAATGTGTTTACATACAAAACCTTAAATTTCGACCGATCGTTCCTTTGGCAGCTATATGATATACTGGTCCGATCTTAATAGGACTTCGCATATATATGAGGATATAATGGTCCGACTTTAATAGGAGATTGCATATATATGAGGAGCATAGTAAAACTATTAAATGCCGAGTTTGGTCAAGATATCTTGATAAACAAAATGTTTTTACATACAAAAACTTAATTTTCGACCGACCGGTCCTATGGCAGCTATATGATATAGTGGTCGATCTTAATAGGATTTTGCATATATATGAGGAGCATAGTAAAACTAATAAATGCCGAGTTTGGTCAGTATATCTTGATAAACAAAATGTTTTTACATACAAAAATTTAATTCTCGACCGATCCTTCCTTTGGCAGCTATGTATATTTTATAGTAGTCCGATCTTAATAGAATTTTGCATATATATGAAGAGCATATTAAAATTAATAAATGCCGAGTTTGGTCAATAAAACTTGATAAACAAAATGTTTTTTATACAAAAACTAAATTTTCGACCGATCGTTCCTATGGCAGCTATATGATATAGTGGTCCGATCGTAATAGGATTTCGCATATATATGAGGAGAATAGTAAAACTAATAAATGCCGAGTTTGGTCAAAATATTCTGATAAACAAAATGTTTTTACATACAAAAACTTAATTTTCGACCGATAGTTCTTATGGCAGCTATATGATATAGTCGGTCGATCTTAATAGGATTTTGAATATATTTGTGAAAAGCATAGTAAAACTTATAAATGCCGAGTTTGGTCAAGATATCTTGATAAACAAAATGTTTTTCATACAAAAAATTAATTTTCAGCTGTCGTTCCTATGGTAGCTATGTATATTATATAGTGGTCTGAACTTAATAGGATTTTGCATATATATGAGGAGCATAGTAAAACCAATAAATGCCGGGTTCGGTCAAGATTTCTTGATAAATAAAATGTTTTTCATACAAAAACTTAATTTTCGACCGATCGTTTCTATGGCAGCTATGTATATTATATTGTGGTCCGATCTTAATAGGATTTTGTATATATATGAGAAGCATAGTAAATCTTATAAATGCCGAATTTGGTCAAGATATCTTGATAAACAAAATGTTTTTCATACAAAAAATTAATTTTCAACCGATCGTTCCTATGGTAGCTATGTATATTAAATAGTGGTCCGATCATAATAGGATTTCGCATATTTATGAGGAGCATAGTAAAACTAATAAATGCCGAGTTTGGTCAACATATCTTGATAAGCAAAATGTTTTTCATACAAAAACTTAATTTTCGATCGTGCGTTTCTATGGCAGCTATGTATATTATATAGTGGTCCGATCTTAATAGGATTTTGTATATATATGAGAAGCATGGTAAAACTTATAAATGCCGAGTGTGGTCAAGATATCTTGATAAACAAAATGTTTTTCATACAAAAAATTAATTTTCAGCTGTCGTTCCTATGGTAGCTATGTATATTATATAGTGGTTTGATCTTAATAGGATTTTGCATATATATGAGGAGCATAGTAAAACTAATAAATGCCGAGTTTGGTCAAGATATCTTGATAAATAAAATGTTTTTCATACAAAAACTTAATTTTCGACCGATCGTTTCTATGGCAGCTATGTATATTATATTGTGGTCCGATCTTAATAGGATTTTGTATATATATGAGAAGCATAGTAAATCTTATAAATGCCGAGTTTGGTCAATATATCTTGATAAACAAAATGTTTTTACATACAAAAACTTAATTTTCGACCGATCGTTCCTATGGCAGCTATATGATATAGTGGTCGATCTTAATCATGATTTTGCATATATAGGAGGATATAATGGTCCGACTTTAATAGGAGATTGCATATATATGAGGAGCATAATAAAACTTATAAATGCCGAGTTTGGTCAAGATATCTTGATAAACAAAATGTTTTTCATACAAAAAATTAATTTTCAACCGATCGTTATTATGGTAGCTATGTATATTATATAGTGGTCTGATCTTAATAGAATTCTGCATATATTTGAGGAGCATAGTAAAACTAATAAATGCCGAGTTTGGTCACGATATCTTGATAAGCAAAATGTTTTTACATACAAAAACTTAATTTTCGACCGATCGTTCCTATGGCAGCTATATGATATAATGGTCGATCTTAATAGGATTTTGCATATATATGAGGAGCATAGTAAAACTAATAAATGCCGAGATTGCTCAAGATATCTTGATAAATAAAATGTTTTTCATACAAAAACTTAATTTTCGACCGATCGTTCCTATGGCAGCTATATGATATAGTGGTCCGATCTTAATAGGATTTTGCATATATATGAAGAGCATAGTAAAACTAATAAATGACGAGTTTGGTCAAGATATGTAGATAAACAAAATGTGTTTACATACAAAACCTTAAATTTCGACCGATCGTTCCTTTGGCAGCTATATGATATACTGGTCCGATCTTAATAGGACTTCGCATATATATGAGGATATAATGGTACGACTTTAATAGGAGATTGCATATATATGAGGAGCATAGTAAAACTATTAAATGCCGAGTTTGGTCAAGATATCTTGATAAACAAAATGTTTTTACATACAAAAACTTAATTTTCGACCGACCGGTCCTATGGCAGCTATATGATATAGTGGTCGATCTTAATAGGATTTTGCATATATATGAGGAGCATAGTGAAACTAATAAATGCCGAGATTGCTCAAGATATCTTGATAAATAAAATGTTTTTCGAACAAACACTTAATTTTCGACCGATCGTTCCTATGGCAGCTATATGATATGGTGGTCGATCTTAATATGATTTTGCATATATATGAGAAGCATAGTAAAACTAATAAATGCCGAGTTTGGTCAAGATATCTTGATAAACAAAATGATTTTACATACAAAATCCTAACTTTCGACCGATCGTTCCTATGGCAGCTATATGATATAGTGATCCGATCTAAATAGGATTTTGCATATATATGAGGAGCAAGGTAAAACTAATATGTGCCGAGTTTGGTAAAGATATCTTGATTAATAAAATGTTCTTACTTACAAAAACTTTTTTTCGACCGGTCGTTCCTATGGATGCTCTATGATATACTGGTCCGATCTTAATAGGACTTCGCATATATATGAGGATATAATGGTCTGACTTTAATTGGTGATTGCATATATATGAGAAGCATAGTAAAACTAATAAATGCCGAGTTTGGTCAAGATATCTTGATAAACAAAATGATTTTACATACAAAATCCTAACTTTCGACCGATCGTTCCTATGGCAGCTATATGATATAGTGATCCGATCTAAATAGGATTTTGCATATATATGAGGAGCAAGGTAATAATAAATGAAATAAATAATAATAAATGACGAGTTTGGTCAAGATATGTAGATAAACAAAATGTGTTTACATACAAAACCTTAAATTTCGACCGATCGTTCCTATGGCAGCTATATGATATACTGGTCCGATCTTAATAGGACTTCGCATATATATGAGGATATAATGGTCCGACTTTAATAGGAGATTGCATTTATATAAGGAGCATAGTAAAACTATTAAATGACGAGTTTGGTCAAGATATCTTGATAAACAAATTGTTTTTACATACAAAAACTTAATTTTCGATCGATCGTTCCTATGGCAGCTATATGATATAGTGGTCGATCTTAATAGGATTTTGCATATATATGAGGAGCATAATAAAACTAATAAATGCCGAGATTGCTCAAGATTATCTTGATAAATAAAATGTTTTTCATACAAAAACATAATTTTCGACCGATCGTTCCTATGGCAGCTATATGATATAGTGGTCCGATCTTAATAGGATTTTGCATATATATAAAGAGCATAGTAAAACTAATAAATGCCGAGTTTGGTCAAGATATATAGATAAACAAAATGTGTTAACATACAAAACCTTAAATTTCGACCGATCGTTCCTATGGCAGCTATATGATATACTGGTCCGATCTTAATAGGACTTCGCATATATATGAGGATATAATGGTCCGACTTTAATAGGAGATTGCATATATATGAGGAGCATAGTAAAACTATTAAATGCCGAGTTTGGTCAAGATATCTTGATAAACAAAATGTTTTTCATACAAAAAATTAATTTTCAACCGATCGTTCCTATGGTAGCTATGTATATTATATAGTGGTCTGATCTTAAAAGGATTTTGCATATATATGAGGAGCATAGTTAAACTAATAAATGCCGAGTTTGGTCAAGATATCTTGATGAACAAAATGTTTTTACATACAAAAACTTAATTTTCGACCGACCGGTCCTATGGCAGCTATATGATATAGTGGTCGATCTTAATAGGATTTTGCATATATATGAGGAGTATAGCTATATGATATAGTGGTCCGATCTTAATAGGATTTTGCATATATATGAAGAGCATAGTAAAACGTAATTTTCGACCGACCGGTCCTATGGCAGCTATATGATATAGTGGTCGATCTTAATAGGATTTTGCATATATATGAGGAGCATAGCTATATGATATAGTGGTCCGATCTTAATAGGATTTTGCATATATATGAAGAGCATAGTAAAACTAATAAATGACGAGTTTGGTCAAGATATGTAGATAAACAAAATGTGTTTACATACAAAACCTTAAATTTCGACCGATCGTTCCTTTGGCAGCTATATGATATACTGGTCCGATCTTAATAGGACTTCGCATATATATGAGGATATAATGGTCCGACTTTAATAGGAGATTGCATTTATATAAGGAGCATAGTAAAACTATTAAATGACGAGTTTGGTCAAGATATCTTGATAAACAAATTGTTTTTACATACAAAAACTTAATTTTCGAACGATCGTTCCTATGGCAGCTATATGATATAGTGGTCGATCTTAATAGGATTTTGCATATATATGAGGAGCATAATAAAACTAATAAATGCCGAGATTGCTCAAGATTATCTTGATAAATAAAATGTTTTTCATACAAAAACATAATTTTCGACCGATCGTTCCTATGGCAGCTATATGATATAGTGGTCCGATCTTAATAGGATTTTGCATATATATAAAGAGCATAGTAAAACTAATAAATGCCGAGTTTGGTCAAGATATATAGATAAACAAAATGTGTTAACATACAAAACCTTAAATTTCGACCGATCGTTCCTTGGTAGCTATATGATATACTGGTCCGATCTTAATAGGACTTCGCATATATATGAGGATATAATGGTCTGACTTTAATTGGTGATTGCATATATATGAGGAGCATAGTAAAACTAATAAATGACGAGTTTGGTCAAGATATCTTGATGAACAAAATGTTTTTCATACAAAAACTTAATTTTCGACCGATCGTTCCTATGGTAGCTATGTGTATTATATAGTGGTCCGATCTTAATACGATTTCGTATATATATGAGAAGCATAGTTAAACTAATAAATGCCGAGTTTGGTCAAGATATCTTGATAAACAAAATTATTTTACATACAAAATTTTAACTTTCGACCGATCGTTCCTATGGCAGCTATATGATATAGTGGTCGATCTTAATAGGATTTTGCATATATATGAGGAGCATAGCTATATGATATAGTGGTCCGATCTTAATAGGATTTTGCATATATATGAAGAGCATAGTAAAACTAATAAATGACGAGTTTGGTCAAGATATGTATATAAACAAAATGTGTTTACATACAAAACCTTAAATTTCGACCGATCGTTCCTTTGGCAGCTATATGATATACTGGTCCGATCTTAATAGGACTTCGCATATATATGAGGATATAATGGTCCGACTTTAATAGGAGATTGCATTTATATAAGGAGCATAGTAAAACTATTAAATGACGAGTTTGGTCAAGATATCTTGATATACAAATTGTTTTTACATACAAAAACTTAATTTTCGATCGATCGTTCCTATGGCAGCTATATGATATAGTGGTCGATCTTAATAGGATTTTGCATATATATGAGGAGCATAATAAAACTAATAAATGCCGAGATTGCTCAAGATTATCTTGATAAATAAAATGTTTTTCATACAAAAACATAATTTTCGACCGATCGTTCCTATGGCAGCTATATGATATAGTGGTCCGATCTAAATAGGATTTTGCATATATATGAGGAGCATAGTAAAACTAATAAATGCCGAGTTTGGTGAAGATATCTTGATAAACAAAATGTTTTTCATACAAAAAATTAATTTTCAACCGATCGTTCCTATGGTAGCTATGTATATTATATAGTGGTCTGATCTTAAAAGGATTTTGCATATATATGAGGAGCATAGTAAAACTAATAAATGCCGAGTTTGGTCAAGATATCGTGATGAACAAAATGTTTTTACATACAAAAACTTAATTTTCGACCGACCGGTCCTATGGCAGCTATAAGATATATTGGTCGATCTTAATAGGATTTTGCATATATATGAGGAGCATAGTGAAACTAATAAATGCCGAGATTGCTTAAGATATCTTGATAAACAAAATGTTTTTCATACAAAAAATTAATTTTCAGCCGATCGTTCCTATGGTAGCTATGTATATTATATAGTGGTCTGATCTTAATAGAATTCTGCATATATTTGAGGAGCATAGTAAAACTAATAAATGCCGAGTTTGGTCACGATATCTTGATAAGCAAAATGTTTTTCCATACAAAAACTTAATTTTCGACCGATCGTTCCTATGGCAGCTATATGATATAGTGGTCGATCTTAATAGGATTTTGCATATATATGAGGAGCATAGTAAAACTAATAAATGCCGAGATTGCTCAAGATATCTTGATAATTAAAATGTTTTTCATACAAAAACTTAATTTTCGACCGATCGTTCCTATGGCAGCTATATGATGTAGTGGTCCGATCTTAATAGGATTTTGCATATATATGAAGAGCATAGTAAAACTAATAAATGACGAGTTTGGTCAAGATATGTAGATAAACAAAATGTGTTTATATACGAAACCTTAAATTTCGACCGATCTTTCCTTTGGCAGCTATATGATATACTGGTCCGATCTTAATAGGACTTCGCAAATATATGAGGATATAATCGTCCGACTTTAATAGGAGATTGCATATATATAAGGAGCATAGTAAAACTATTAAATGACGAGTTTGGTCAAGATATCTTGATAAACAAAATGTTTTTCATACAAAAAATTAATTTTCAACCGATCGTTCCTATGGTAGCTATGTATATTATATAGTGGTCTGATCTTAATAGGATTCTGCATATATATGAGGAGCATAGTAAAACTAATAAATGCCGAGTTTGGTCAAGATATCTTGTTAAACAAAATGTTTTTACCTACAAAAACTTAATTTTCGACCGATCGTTCCTATGGCAGCTATTTGATATAGTGGTCCGATCTTAATACGATTTTGTATATATATGAGAAGCATAATAAAACTAATAAATGCCGAGTTTGGTCAAGATATCTTGATAAACAAAATGTTTTTCATACAAAAAATTAATTTTCGACCGATCGTTCCTATGGCAGCTATATGATATAGTGGTCGATCTTAATATGATTTTGCATATATATGAGAAGCATAGTAAAACTAAAAAATGCCGAGTTTGGTCAAGATATCTTGATAAACAAAATGATTTTACATACAAAATCCCAACTTTCGACCGATCGTTCCTATGGCAGCTATATGATATAGTGATCCGATCTAAATAGGATTTTGCATATATATGAGGAGCAAAGTAAAACTAATAAATGCCGAGTTTGGTGAAGATATCTTGATTAATAAAATGTTCTTACTTACAAAAACTTTTTTTCGACCGATCGTTCCTATGGATGCTCTATGATATACTGGTCCGATCTTAATAGGACTTCGCATATATATGAGGATATAATGGTCCGACTTTAATAGGAGATTGCATATATATGAGGAGCATAGTAAAACTAACAAATGCCGAGTTTGGTCAAGATATCTTGATAAACAAAATGTTTTTTATACAAAGAATTAATTTTCGACCGATCGTTCCTATGGCAGATATATGATATAGTGGTCCGATCTTAATAGGATTTTGCATATATATGAAGAGCATAGTAAAACTAATAAATGCCGAGTTTGGTCAAGATATATAGATAAACAAAATGTGTTTACATACAAATCCTTAAATTTCGACCGATCGTTCCTATGGCAGCTATATGATATACTGGTCCGATCTTAATAGGACTTCACATATATATGAGGATATAATGGTCCGACTTTAATAGGAGATTGCATATATATGAGGAGCATAGTAAAACTTATAAATGCCGAGTTTGGTCAAGATATCTTGATAAACAA
>NW_027212947.1:0-50768 GCF_030788295.1 Drosophila virilis | reverse complement strand
TGAGTTTGGTCTAGATATTTTGAAAAACAAAATGTTTTTTCATACAAAAACCTAATTTTCGACCTATCGATCCTATGGCAGCTATATGATACAGTGGTCCGATATTAATAGGATTTTGCATATATATGAGAAGTAAAGTAAAACTAATAAATGCCGAGTTTGGTTAAAATATCTTGAAAAACAAAATGTTTTTTCATACAAAAACTTAATTTTCGACCCATCGTTCCTATGGCGGCTATATGATATATTGGTCCGGTCTTAATAGGATTTGGCATGTATAAGGAGTAAACTAAAACTAATAAATACCGAGTTTGGTCAAGATATCTTGAAAAACAAAATGTTTTTTCAAACAACAACTTAATTTTCGACCGATCGTTTTATGGCGGCTATATCATATAGTGGTCCGATCTTAATAGAATTTGGCATATATGAGGAGTGAAGTAAAACTAATAAATACCGAGTTTGGTCAAGATATCTTGAAAAACAAAATGTTTTTTTAAACAACAACTTAATTTTCGACCGATCGTTCCCATGGCGGCTATATTATAGAGTGGTCCGATCTTAATAGGACTTGGCATATATGAGGAGTAAAGTAAAACTAATAAATACCGAGTTTGGTCAAGATATCTTGAAAAACAAATTGATATAGTGGTCCGATCTTAATAGGATTTTTCAGATATATGAGAAGCGTAGTAAGAGTAATAAATGCCGAGTTTGGTCAAGATATCTTTAAAAACAAAATGTTTTTGCATACAAAAACTTAATTTTCGACCGATCGTTCCTATGGCGGCTATATGATATAGTGGTCCGATCTTAATAGGATTTGGCATGTATGAGGAGTAAAGTAAAACTAATTAATACCGAGTTTGGTCAAGATATCTTGAAAAAAAAATGTTTTTTCATACAACAACTCAATTTTTGACCGATCGTTCCTATGGCAGCTATATGATATAGTGGTAGTGTAGTATAGTAAAACTAATAAATACCGAGTTTGGTCAAGATATCTTGAAAAACAAAATGTTTTTTCATACAAAAACTTAATTTTCGACCGATCGATCCTATGGCAGCTATATGATATAGTGGTCCGATCATAATAGGAATTTGTATATATATAAGGATCAAAATAAAACTGATAAATGCAGAGTTTGGTCAAGATATCTTGAAAAACAAAATGTTTTTTCATAAAAAAACTTGTTTGTCGACCGATCGTTCCTATGGCAGCTATATGATATAAAGGCCCGATCTTAATAGTATTTTGCATATATATGATGCGTAAAGCAAAACTAATTAATACCGAGTTTGGTCAAGATATCTTAAAAACCAAAATGTTTTTTCATACAAAAACTTAATTTTCGACCGATCGATCCTATGGCGGCTATATGATATATTGGTCCGGTCTTAATAGGGTTTGGCATACATATGAAGAGCATAGTAAAACTAATAAATGTCGACTTTGGTCAAGATATCTTGAAAAACGAAATGATTTTTCATACAACATAATTTTCGACCGATCGTTCCTATGGCAGCTATATGATATAGTGGTCCGATCTTAAAAGGATTTTGCATATAAACGAGGAGTAAAGTAAAACTAATAAGTGCCGAGTTTGGTTAAAATATCTTGAAAAACAAAATGTTTTTTCATACAAAAACTTAATTTTCGACCTATCGTTCCTATGGCAGCTATATGATATAGCGGTCCGATCTTAATAGGATTTTGCATATATATGAGAATCAAAATAAAACTAGTAAGTGCAAAGTTTGGTCCCGATATCTTGAAAAACAAAATGTTGTTTCATACAAAAACTTGTTTGTCGACCGATCGTTCCAATGGCAGCTATATGATATAGCAGTCCGATCTTAATAGGATTTTGCATATATATGACGAGTAAAATTGAACTTATAAATGCCGAGTTTGGTCAAGATATCTGAAAAACAAACTGATTTTTCATACAAAAACTTGTTTGTGGACCGATCGTTCCTGTGTCAGCTATATGATACAGTGGTCCGATATTAATACAATTTTGCATATATATGATGAGTAAAGTAAAACTAATAATTACCGAGTTTGGTCAATATATCTTGAAAAACAAAATGTTTTTTCATACAAAAACTTGTTTGTCGACCGATCGTTCCTATGGCAGCTATATGATATAGTGGCCCGATCTTAATAGGATTTTGCATATATATGATGAGTAAAGTAAAACTAATAAATACCGAGTTTGGTCAAGATATCTTGAAAAACAAAATGTTTTTTCATACAAAAACCTAGTTTTCGACCGATCGATACTATGGCAGCTATATGATACAGTGGTCCGATATTAATAGAATTTTGCATATATATGATGAGTAAAGTAAAACTAATAAATACCGAGTTTGGTCAAGATATCTTGAAAAACAAAATGTTTTTTCATACAAAAACCTAGTTTTCGACCGATCGATACTATGGCAGCTATATGATACAGTGGTCCGATATTAATAGAATTTTGCATATATATGATGAGTAAAGTAAAACTAATAATAACCGAGTTTGGTCAAGATATTTTGAAAAACAAAATGTTTTTTCATACAAAAACCTAATTTTCGACCTATCGATCCTATGGCAGCTATATGATACAGTGGTCCGATATTAATAGGATTTTGCATATATATGAGAAGTAAAGTAAAACTAATAAATGCCGAGTTTGGTTAAAATATCTTGAAAAACAAAATGTTTTTTCATACAAAAACTTAATTTTCGACCCATCGTTCCTATGGCGGCTATATGATATATTGGTCCGGTCTTAATAGGATTTGGCATGTATAAGGAGTAAACTAAAACTAATAAATACCGAGTTTGGTCAAGATATCTTGAAAAACAAAATGTTTTTTCAAACAACAACTTAATTTTCGACCGATCGTTTTATGGCGGCTATATCATATAGTGGTCCGATCTTAATAGAATTTGGCATATATGAGGAGTAAAGTAAAACTAATAAATACCGAGTTTGGTCAAGATATCTTGAAAAACAAAATGTTTTTTCAAACAACAACTTAATTTTCGACCGATCGTTCCCATGGCGGCTATATTATAGAGTGGTCCGATCTTAATAGGACTTGGCATATATGAGGAGTAAAGTAAAACTAATAAATACCGAGTTTGGTCAAGATATCTTGAAAAACAAATTGATATAGTGGTCCGATCTTAATAGGATTTTTCAGATATATGAGAAGCGTAGTAAGAGTAATAAATGCCGAGTTTGGTCAAGATATCTTTAAAAACAAAATGTTTTTGCATACAAAAACTTAATTTTCGACCGATCGTTCCTATGGCGGCTATATGATATAGTGGTCCGATCTTAATAGGATTTGGCATGTATGAGGAGTAAAGTAAAACTAATTAATACCGAGTTTGGTCAAGATATCTTGAAAAAAAAAATGTTTTTTCATACAACAACTCAATTTTTGACCGATCGTTCCTATGGTAGCTATATGATATAGTGGTAGTGTAGTATAGTAAAACTAATAAATACCGAGTTTGGTCAAGATATCTTGAAAAACAAAATGTTTTTTCATACAAAAACTTAATTTTCGACCGATCGATCCTATGGCAGCTATATGATATAGTGGTCCGATCATAATAGGAATTTGTATATATATAAGGATCAAAATAAAACTTATAAATGCAGAGTTTGGTCAAGATATCTTGAAAAACAAAATGTTTTTTCATAAAAAAACTTGTTTGTCGACCGATCGTTCCTATGGCAGCTATATGATATAAAGGCCCGATCTTAATAGGATTTTGCATATATATGATGCGTAAAGCAAAACTAATTAATACCGAGTTTGGTCAAGATATCTTAAAAACCAAAATGTTTTTTCATACAAAAACTTAATTTTCGACCGATCGATCCTATGGCGGCTATATGATATATTGGTCCGGTCTTAATAGGGTTTGGCATACATATGAAGAGCATAGTAAAACTAATAAATGTCGACTTTGGTCAAGATATCTTGAAAAACGAAATGATTTTTCATACAACATAATTTTCGACCGATCGTTCCTATGGCAGCTATATGATATAGTGGTCCGATCTTAAAAGGATTTTGCATATAAACGAGGAGTAAAGTAAAACTAATAAGTGCCGAGTTTGGTTAAAATATCTTGAAAAACAAAATGTTTTTTCATACAAAAACTTAATTTTCGACCTATCGTTCCTATGGCAGCTATATGATATAGCGGTCCGATCTTAATAGGATTTTGCATATATATGAGAATCAAAATAAAACTAGTAAGTGCAAAGTTTGGTCCCGATATCTTGAAAAACAAAATGTTGTTTCATACAAAAACTTGTTTGTCGACCGATCGTTCCAATGGCAGCTATATGATATAGCAGTCCGATCTTAATAGGATTTTGCATATATATGACGAGTAAAATTGAACTTATAAATGCCGAGTTTGGTCAAGATATCTGAAAAACAAACTGATTTTTCATACAAAAACTTGTTTGTGGACCGATCGTTCCTGTGTCAGCTATATGATACAGTGGTCCGATATTAATACAATTTTGCATATATATGATGAGTAAAGTAAAACTAATAATTACCGAGTTTGGTCAATATATCTTGAAAAACAAAATGTTTTTTCATACAAAAACTTGTTTGTCGACCGATCGTTCCTATGGCAGCTATATGATATAGTGGCCCGATCTTAATAGGATTTTGCATATATATGATGAGTAAAGTAAAACTAATAAATACCGAGTTTGGTCAAGATATCTTGAAAAACAAAATGTTTTTTCATACAAAAACCTAGTTTTCGACCGATCGATACTATGGCAGCTATATGATACAGTGGTCCGATATTAATAGAATTTTGCATATATATGATGAGTAAAGTAAAACTAATAATAACCGAGTTTGGTCAAGATATCTTGAAAAACAAAATGTTTTTTTCATACAAAAACTTAGTTTTCGACCGATTGTTCCTATGGCAGCTACATGATATAGTGGTCCGATCTTAATAGGATCTAGTATATGAGGAGCGTAGTAAGACTAATAAATGCCAGGTTTGGGCAAGATATCTTGATAAACAAATTGATTTTTCGAACAACAACTTAATTTTCGACCGATCGATCCTATGGCGGCTATATGAAATAGTGGTCCGATCTTAATAGGATTTTGTATATATATGAGGAGTTAAGTAAAACTTATAAATGCCGAGTTTGGTCAAGATATCTTGAAAAACAAAATGTTTTTTCATACAAAAACCTAGTTTTCGACCGATCGATCCTATGGCAGCTATATGATACAGTGGTCCGATATTAATAGAATTTTGCATATATATGATGAGTAAAGTAAAACTAATAATTACCGAGTTTGGTCAAGATATCTTGAAAAACAAAATGTTTTTTCATACAAAAACTTGTTTGTCGACCGATCGTTCCTATGGCAGCTTTATGATATAGTGGCCCGATCTTAATAGGAGTTTGCATATATATGATGAGTAAAGTTAAACTAATAAATACCGAGTTTGGTCAAGATATCTTGAAAACAAAATGTTTTTTCATACAAAAACTTAATTTTCGACCGATCGATCCTATGGCGGCTATATGATGTAGTGGTCCGATCTTAATATGATTTTGCATATATATGAAGAGTAGGGTAAAAGTAATAAATGCCGAGTTTGTTCAAGATATCTTGAAAAACAAATTGTATTTTCTTACAAAAACTTAATTTTCGACCGATCGATCCTATGGCAGCTATATGATATAGTGGTCCGATCTAATATGATTTTGCATATATATGAAGAGTAAAGTAAAACTAATAATTACCGAGTTTGGTCAAGATATCTTGAAAAACAAAATGTTTTTTCATACAAAAACTTGCTTGTCGACCGATCGTTCTTATGACAGCTATATGATATAGTGGTACGATCTTAATAGGATTTTGTATATGAGGAGCGTACTAAGACTAATAAATGCCAGGTTTGGGCAAGATATCTTGATAAACAAATTGATTTTTCGGACAACTTAATTTTCGTCCGAACCGTTCCTATGGCGGCTATATGATATAGTGGTCCGATCTTAATAGGATTCTGTATATATATGAGGATCAAAATAAAACTAATAAATGCCGAGTTTGGTTAAAATATCTTGAAAAACAAAATGTTTTTTCATACAAAAACTTAGTTTTCGACCGATCGTTCCTATGGCGGCTATATGATATAGTGGTCCGATCATAATAGGAATTTGTATATATATAAGGATCAAAATAAAACTGATAAATGCAGAGTTTGGTCAAGATATCTTGAAAAACAAAATGTTTTTTCATAAAAAAACTTGTTTGTCGACCGATCGTTCCTATGGCAGCTATATGATATAAAGGCCCGATCTTAATAGGATTTTGCATATATATGATGCGTAAAGCAAAACTAATTAATACCGAGTTTGGTCAAGATATCTTAAAAACCAAAATGTTTTTTCATACAAAAACTTAATTTTCGACCGATCGATCCTATGGCGGCTATATGATATATTGGTCCGGTCTTAATAGGGTTTGGCATACATATGAAGAGCATAGTAAAACTAATAAATGTCGACTTTGGTCAAGATATCTTGAAAAACGAAATGATTTTTCATACAACATAATTTTCGACCGATCGTTCCTATGGCAGCTATATGATATAGTGGTCCGATCTTAAAAGGATTTTGCATATAAACGAGGAGTAAAGTAAAACTAATAAGTGCCGAGTTTGGTTAAAATATCTTGAAAAACAAAATGTTTTTTCATACAAAAACTTAATTTTCGACCTATCGTTCCTATGGCAGCTATATGATATAGCGGTCCGATCTTAATAGGATTTTGCATATATATGAGAATCAAAATAAAACTAGTAAGTGCAAAGTTTGGTCCCGATATCTTGAAAAACAAAATGTTGTTTCATACAAAAACTTGTTTGTCGACCGATCGTTCCAATGGCAGCTATATGATATAGCAGTCCGATCTTAATAGGATTTTGCATATATATGACGAGTAAAATTGAACTTATAAATGCCGAGTTTGGTCAAGATATCTGAAAAACAAACTGATTTTTCATACAAAAACTTGTTTGTGGACCGATCGTTCCTGTGTCAGCTATATGATACAGTGGTCCGATATTAATACAATTTTGCATATATGATGAGTAAAGTAAAACTAATAATTACCGAGTTTGGTCAATATATCTTGAAAAACAAAATGTTTTTTCATACAAAAACTTGTTTGTCGACCGATCGTTCCTATGGCAGCTATATGATATAGTGGCCCGATCTTAATAGGATTTTGCATATATATGATGAGTAAAGTAAAACTAATAAATACCGAGTTTGGTCAAGATATCTTGAAAAACAAAATGTTTTTTCATACAAAAACCTAGTTTTCGACCGATCGATACTATGGCAGCTATATGATACAGTGGTCCGATATTAATAGAATTTTGCATATATATGATGAGTAAAGTAAAACTAATAATAACCGAGTTTGGTCAAGATATCTTGAAAAACAAAATGTTTTTTTCATACAAAAACTTAGTTTTCGACCGATTGTTCCTATGGCAGCTACATGATATAGTGGTCCGATCTTAATAGGATCTAGTATATGAGGAGCGTAGTAAGACTAATAAATGCCAGGTTTGGGCAAGATATCTTGATAAACAAATTGATTTTTCGAACAACAACTTAATTTTCGACCGATCGATCCTATGGCGGCTATATGATATAGTGGTCCGATCTTAATAGGATTTTGTATATATATGAGGAGTTAAGTAAAACTTATAAATGCCGAGTTTGGTCAAGATATCTTGAAAAACAAAATGTTTTTTCATACAAAAACTTAGTTTTCGACCGATCGATCCTATGGCAGCTATATGATACAGTGGTCCGATATTAATAGAATTTTGCATATATATGATGAGTAAAGTAAAACTAATAATTACCGAGTTTGGTCAAGATATCTTGAAAAACAAAATGTTTTTTCATACAAAAACTTCTTTGTCGACCGATCGTTCCTATGGCAGCTTTATGATATAGTGGCCCGATCTTAATAGGAGTTTGCATATATATGATGAGTAAAGTTAAACTAATAAATACCGAGTTTGGTCAAGATATCTTGAAAACAAAATGTTTTTTCATACAAAAACTTAATTTTCGACCGATCGATCCTATGGCGGCTATATGATGTAGTGGTCCGATCTTAATATGATTTTGCATATATATGAAGAGTAGGGTAAAAGTAATAAATGCCGAGTTTGTTCAAGATATCTTGAAAAACAAATTGTATTTTCTTACAAAAACTTAATTTTCGACCGATCGATCCTATGGCAGCTATATGGTATAGTGGTCCGATCTAATATGATTTTGCATATATATGAAGAGTAAAGTAAAACTAATAATTACCGAGTTTGGTCAAGATATCTTGAAAAACAAAATGTTTTTTCATACAAAAACTTGCTTGTCGACCGATCGTTCTTATGACAGCTATATGATATAGTGGTACGATCTTAATAGGATTTTGTATATGAGGAGCGTACTAAGACTAATAAATGCCAGGTTTGGGCAAGATATCTTGATAAACAAATTGATTTTTCGGACAACTTAATTTTCGTCCGAACCGTTCCTATGGCGGCTATATGATATAGTGGTCCGATCTTAATAGGATTCTGTATATATATGAGGATCAAAATAAAACTAATAAATGCCGAGTTTGGTTAAAATATCTTGAAAAACAAAATGTTTTTTCATACAAAAACTTAGTTTTCGACCGATCGTTCCTATGGCGGCTATATGATATATTGGTCCGATCTTAATAGGATTTGGCATACATATGAAGAGCATAGTAAAACTATTAAATGTCGACTTTGGTCAAGATATCTTGAAAAACGAAATGTTTTTTAATGCAACTTGATCTTCGACCGATCGTTCCTATGGCAGCTATATGATGTAGTGGTCCGATCTTAATAGGATTTTGCATACATATGAAGAGCATAGTAAAACTAATAAATGCCGAGTTTGTTCAAGATATCTTGAAAAACAAATTGTTTTTTCTTACAAAAACTTAATTTTCGACCGATCGATCCTATGGCAGCTATATGGTATAGTGGTCCGATCTTAATATGATTTTGCATATATATGAAGAGTAAAGTAAAACTAATAATTACCGAGTTTGGTCAAGATATCTTGAAAAACAAAATGTTTTTTCATAAAAAAACTTGTTTGTCGACCGATCGTTCCTATGGCAGCTATATGATATAGTGGCCCGATCTTAATAGGATTTTGCATATATATGATGCGTAAAGCAAAACTAATTAATACCGAGTTGGTTAAGATATCTTGAAAACCAAAATGTTTTTTCATACAAAAACTTAATTTTCGACCGATCGATCCTATGGGGCTATATGATATATTGGTCCGGTCTTAATAGGGTTTGGCATACATATGAAGAGAATAGTAAAACTAATAAATGCCGAGTTTGTTCAAGATATCTTGAAAAACAAATTGTTTTTTCTTACAAAAACTTAATTTTCGACCGATCGATCCTATGGCAGCTATATGGTATAGTGGTCCGATCTTAATATGATTTTGCATATATATGAAGAGTAAAGTAAAACTAATAATTACCGAGTTTGGTCAAGATATCTTGAAAAACAAAATGTTTTTTCATAAAAAAACTTGTTTGTCGACCGATCGTTCCTATGGCAGCTATATGATATAGTGGCCCGATCTTAATAGGATTTTGCATATATATGATGCGTAAAGCAAAACTAATTAATACCGAGTTGGTCAAGATATCTTGAAAACCAAAATGTTTTTTCATACAAAAACTTAATTTTCGACCGATCGATCCTATGGCGGCTATATGATATATTGGTCCGGTCTTAATAGGGTTTGGCATACATATGAAGAGCATAGTAAAACTAATAAATGTCGACTTTGGTCAAGATATCTTGAAAAACGAAATGATTTTTCATACAAAAACTTAATTTTCGACCGATCGTTTCTATGGCAGCTATATGATATAGTGGTCCGATCTTAGTAGGATTTTGCATATATATGAGGAGTAAAGTAAGACTAATAAATGCCAGGTTTGGGGAAGATATCTTGATACGCAAATTGTTTTTTCAAACAACAACTTAATTTTCAACCGATCGTTCCTATGGCGGCTATATGATATAGTGGTCCGATCATAATAGGAATTTGTATATATATAAGGATTAAAATAAAACTGATAAATGCAGAGTTTGGTCAAGATATCTTGAAAAACAAAATGTTTTTTCATACAAAAACTTGATTGTCGACCGATCATTCCAATAGCAGCTATATGATATAGTGGTCCGATCCTAAAAGGATTTTGCATATAAACGAGGAGTAAAGTAAAACTAATAAATGCCGAGTTTGGTTAAAATATCTTGAAAAACAAAATGTTTTTTCATACAAAAACTTAATTTTCGACCGATCGTTTCTATGGCAGCTATATGATATAGTGGTCCGATCTTAATAGGATTTTGTATATATATAAGGATGAAAATAAAACTATTAAATGCAGAGTTTGGTCAAGATATCTTGAAAAACAAAATGTTTTTTCATACAAAAACTTGATTGTCGACCGATCATTCCAATGGCAGCTTTATGATATAGTGGTCCGATCTTAAAAGGATTTTGCATATAAACGAGGAGTGAAGTAAAACTAATAAGTGCCGAGTTTGGTTAAAATATCTTGAAAAACAAAATGTTTTTTCATACAAAAACTTAATTTTCGACCTATCGTTCCTATGGCAGCTATATGATATAGTGGTCCGATCTTAATAGGATTTTGCATATATATGAGAATCAAAATAAAACTAGTAAGTGCAGAGTTTGGTCCCGATATCTTGAAAAACAAAATGTTGTTTCATACAAAAACTTGTTTGTCGACCGATCGTTCCAATGGCAGCTATATGATATAGCAGTCCGATCTTAATAGGATTTTGCATATATATGAGGAGTAAAATTGAACTTATAAATGCCGAGTTTGGTCAAGATATCTGAAAAACAGATTTTTCATACAAAAACTTGTTTGTCGACCGATCGTTCCTGTGTCACCTATATGATACAGTGGTCCGATATTAATACAATTTTGCATATATATGATGAGTAAAGTAAAACTAATAATTACCGAGTTTGGTCAATATATCTTGAAAAACAAAATGTTTTTTCATACAAAAACTTGTTTGTCGACCGATCGTTCCTATGGCAGCTATATGATATAGTGGCCCGATCTTAATAGGATTTTGCATATATATGATGAAAAAAGTAAAACTAATAAATACCGAGTTTGGTCAAGATATCTTGAAAAACAAAATATTTTTTCATACAAAAACCTAGTTTTCGACCGATCGATCCTATGGCAGCTATATGATACAGTGGTCCGATATTAATAGAATTTTGCATATATATGATGAGTAAAGTAAAACTAATAATAACCGAGTTTGGTCAAGATATCTTGAAAAACAAAATGTTTTTTTCATACAAAAACTTAGTTTTCGACCGATTGTTCCTATGGCAGCTACATGATATAGTGGTCCGATCTTAATAGGATTTAGTATATGAGGAGCGTAGTAAGACTAATAAATGCCAGGTTTGGGCAAGATATCTTGATAAACAAATTGATTTTTCGAACAACAACTTAATTTTCGACCGATCGTTCCTATGGCGGCTATATGATATAGTGGTCCGATCTTAATAGGATTTTGCATATATATGAGGAGTTAAGTAAAACTAATAAATGCCGAGTTTGGTCAAGATATCTTGAAAAACAAAATGTTTTTTCATACAAAAACCTAGTTTTCGACCGATCGATCCTATGGCAGCTATATGATATAGTGGTCCGATATTAATAGAATTTTGCATATATATGATGAGTAGAGTAAAACTAATAATTACCGAGTTTGGTCAAGATATCTTGAAAAACAAAATGTTTTTTCATACAAAAACTTGTTTGTCGACCGATCGTTCCTATGGCAGCTATATGATATAGTGGCCCGATCTTAATAGAAGTTTGCATATATATGATGAGTAAAGTTAAACTAATAAATACCGAGTTTGGTCAAGATATCTTGAAAACAAAATGTTTTTTCATACAAAAACTTAATTTTCGACCGATCGATCCTATGGCGGCTATATGATGTAGTGGTCCGATCTTAATATGATTTTGCATATATATGAAGAGTAAAGTAAAACTAATAATTACCGAGTTTGGTCAAGATATCTTGAAAAACAAAATGTTTTTTCATACAAAATCTTGCTTGTCGACCGATCGTTCTTATGACAGCTATATGATATAGTGGTCCGATCTTAATAGGATTTTGTATATGAGGAGCGTAGTAAGACTAATAAATGCCAGGTTTGGGCAAGATATCTTGATAAACAAATTGATTTTTCGGACAACAACTTAATTTTCGACCGAACCGTTCCTATGGCGGCTGTATGATATATTGGTCCGGTCTTAATAGGGTTTGGCATACATATGAAGAGCATAGTAAAACTAATAAATGTAGACTTTGGTCAAGATATCTTGAAAAACGAAATGATTTTTCATACAACATAATTTTCGACCGATCGTTCCTATGGCAGCTATATGATATAGTGGTCCGATCTTAGTAGGATTTTGCATATATATGAGGAGTAAAGTAAGACTAATAAATTCCAGGTTTGGGGAAGATATCTTGATACGCAAATTGTTTTTCAAACAACAACTTAATTTTCAAGATATCTGAAAAAAAAACTGATTTTTCATACAAAAACTTGTTTGTCGACCGATCGTTCCTGTGTCAGCTATATGATACAGTGGTCCGATATTAATACAATTTTGCATATATATGATGAGTAAAGTAAAACTAATAATTACCGAGTTTGGTCAATATATCTTGAAAAACAAAATGTTTTTTCATACAATAACTTGTTTGTCGACCGATCGTTCCTATGGCAGCTATATGATATAGTGGCCCGATCTTAATAGGATTTTGCATATATATGATGAGTAAAGTAAAACTAATAAATACCGAGTTTGGTCAAGATATCTTGAAAAACAAAATGTTTTTTTATACAAAAACCTAGTTTTCGACCGATCGATCCTATGGCAGCTATATGATACAGTGGTCCGATATTAATAGAATTTTGCATATATATGATGAGTAAAGTAAAACTAATAATAACCGAGTTTGGTCAAGATATCTTGAAAAACAAAATGTTTTTTTCATACAAAAATTTAATTTTCGACCGATTGTTCCTATGACAGCTACATGATATAGTGGTTCGATCTTAATAGGATTTAGTATATGAGGAGCGTAGTAAGACTAATAAATGCCAGGTTTGGTCAAGATATCTTGAAAAACAAAATGTTTTTTCATACAAAAACCTAGTTTTCGACCGATCGATCCTATGGCAGCTATATAATACAGTGGTCCGATATTAATAGAATTTTGCATATATATGATGAGTAAAGTAAAACTAATAATTACCGAGTTTGGTCAAGATATCTTGAAAAACAAAATGTTTTTTCATACAAAAACTTGTTTGTCGACCGATCGTTCCTATGGAAGCTATGTGATATAGTGGCCCGATCTTAATAGGAGTTTGCATATATATGATGAGTAAAGTTAAACTAATAAATACCGAGTTTGGTCAAGATATCTTGAAAACAAAATGTTTTTTCATAAAAAAACTTAATTTTCGACCGATCGAAACTATGGCGGCTATATGATGTAGTGGTCCGATCTTAATATGATTTTGCATATATATGAAGAGTAGAGTAAAACTAATAAATGCCGAGTTTGTTTAAGATATCTTGAAAAACAAATAGTTTTTTCTTACAAAAACTTGTTTGTCGACCGATCGTTCCTATGGCAGCTATATGATATAGTGGCCCGATCTTAATAGGAGTTTGCATATATATGATGAGTAAAGTTAAACTAATAAATACCGAGTTTGGTCAAGATATCTTGAAAACAAAATGTTTTTTCATACAAAAACTTAATTTTCGACCGATCGATCCTATGGCGGCTATATGATGTAGTGGTCCGATCTTAATATGATTTTGCATATATATGAAGAGTAGGGTAAAACTAATAAATGCCGAGTTTGTTCAAGATATCTTGAAAAACAAATTGTTTTTTCTTACAAAAACTTAATTTTCGACCGATCGATCCTATGGCAGCTATATGGTATAGTGGTCCGATCTTAATATGATTTTGCATATATATGAAGAGTAAAGTAAAACTAATAATTACCGAGTTTGGTAAAGATATCTTGAAAAACAAAATGTTTTTTCATACAAAATCTTGCTTGTCGACCGATCGTTCTTATGACAGCTATATGATATAGTGGTCCGATCTTAATAGGATTTTGTATATGAGGAGCGTAGTAAGACTAATAAATGCCAGGTTTGGGCAAGATATCTTGATAAACAAATTGATTTTTCGGACAACAACTTAATTTTCGACCGAACCGTTCCTATGGCGGCTATATGATATAGTGGTCCGATCTTAATAGGATTCTGTATATATATGAGGATCAAAATAAAACTAATAAACGCCGAGTTTGGTTAAAATATCTTGAAAAACAAAATGTTTTTTTCATACAAAAACTTAATTTTCGACCGATCGTTCCTATGGCGGCTATATGATATAGTGGTCCGATCTTAATAGGATTTTGCATACATATGAAGAGCATAGTAAAACTAATAAATGTCGACTTTGGTCAAGATATCTTGAAAAACGAAATGTTTTTTAATGAAACTTGATCTTCGACCGATCGTTCCTATGGCAGCTATATGATGTAGTTGTCCGATCTTAATAGGATTTTGCATATATATGAGAAGTAAAGTAAAACTAATAAATGCCGAGTTTGGTTAAAATATCTTGAAAAACAAAATGTTTTTTCATACAAAAACTTAATTTTCGACCGATCGTTCCTATGGCGGCTATATGATATATTGGTCCGATCTTAATAGGATTTGGCATACATATGAAGAGCATAGTAAAACTAATAAATGTCGACTTTGTTCAATATATCTTGAAAAACGAAATGTTTTTTAATAAAACTTAATTTTTGACCGATCGTTCCTATGGCGGCTATATGATATAGTGGTCTGATCTTTGCAGGATTTTGTATATATAAGGATTAAAATAAAACTAATAAATGCCGAGTTTGTTCAAGATATCTTAAAAAAAACAAAATGTTTTTTCATACAAAAACTTAATTTTCGACCGATCGATCCTATGGCAGCTATATGATATAGTGGTCCGATCTTAATATGATTTTGCATATATATGAAAAGTAAAGTAAAACTAATAAATGCCGAGTTTGTTCAACACATCTTGAAAAACAAATTGTTTTTTCAAACGACAACTTAATTTTCGACCGATCGTTCCTATGGCGGCTATATGATATAGTGGTCCGATCTTAATAGGATTTTGCATATATATGAGGAGCGTAGTAAGACTAATAAATGCCGAGTTTAGTCAAGATATCTTGAAAAACAAAATGTTTTTTCATACAAAAACTTAATTTTCGACCGATCGATCCTATGGCAGCTATATGGTATAGTGGTCCGATCTTAATATGATTTTGCATATATATGAAGAGCATAGTAAAACTAATAAATGTCGACTTTGGTCAAGATATCTTGAAAAACGAAATGTTTTTTCATACAACTTAATTTTCAACCGATCGTTCCTATGGCGGCTATATGATATAGTGGTCCGATCTTAATAGGATTTCGTATATATATAAGGATTAAAATAAAACTAATAAATGCAGAGTTTGGTCAAGATATCTTGAAAAACAAAATGTTTTTTCATACAAAAAATTGCTTGTCGACCGATCGTTCCTATGGCAGCTATATGGTATAGTGGTTCCATCTTAATAGGGTTTTTCATATATATGAGGAGTAAAGTAAAACTAATAAATACCGATTTTGGTCAAGATATCTTGAGAAACGAAATGTTTTTTAATACAACTTAATTTTCGACCGATCGTTCCTATGGCAGCTATATGATATAGTGGTCCGATCTTATTGGGATTTTGCATATATATGAGAAGTAAAGTTAAACTAATAAATGCCGAGTTTGGTTAAAATATCTTGAAAAACAAAATGTTTTTTCATACAAAAACTTAATTTTCTACCGATCGTTCCTATGGCGGCTATATGATATTTTGGTCCCATCTTAATAGGATTTGGCATACATATGAAGAGCATAGTAAAACTAATAAATGTCGAAGTTGGTCAAGACATCTTGAAAAACGAAATGTTTTTTCATACAACTTAATTTTAGACCGATCGTTCCTATGGCAGCTATCTGATATAGTGGTCCGATCTTAATAGGATTTTGCATATATATGAGGAGTGAAGTAAAACTAATAAATACCGAGTTTGGTCACGATATTTTGAAAAACAGAATGTTTTTTCATACAAAAACTTAATTTTCGACCGATTGATCCTATGGCAGCTATATGATATAGTGGTCCGATCTTAGTAGGATTTTGCATATATATGAGGAGCTTAGTTAAACTAATAAATGCCGAGGTTAGTCAAGATATCTTGAAAAACAAAATGATTTTTCATACAAAAACTTAATTTTCGACCGATCGTTTCTATGGCAGCTATATGATATAGTGGTCCGATCATAATAGGAATTTGTATATATATAAGGATCAAAATAAAACTAGTAAATGCAGAGTTTGGTCAAGATATCTTGAAAAATAAAATGTTTTTTCATACAAAAATTTGATTGTCGACCGATCATTTCAATGGCAGCTATATGATATAGTGCGATCCTAAAAGGATTTTGCATATAAACGAGGAGTAAAGTAAAACTAATAAATTCCGAGTTTGGTTAAAATATCTTGAAAAACAAAATGTTTTTTCATACAAAATCTTAATCTTCTACCGATCGTTTCTATGGCAGCTATATGATATAGTGGTCCGATCTTAATAGGATTTTGTATATATATAAGGATGAAAATAAAACTAATAAATGCAGAGTTTGGTCAAGATATCTTGAAAAACAAAATGTTTTTTCATACAAAAATTTGATTATCGACCGATCATTCCAATGGCAGCTATATGATATATGGTCCGATCTTAAAAGGATTTTGCATATAAACGAGGAGTAAAGTAAAACTAATTAGTGCCGAGTTTGGTTAAAATATTTTTAAAAAACAAAATGTTTTTTCATACAAAAATCTAATTTTCGACCGATCGATCCTATTGCAGCTATATGATACAGTGGTCCGATATTAATAGAATTTTGCATTTATATGATGAGTAAAGTAAAACTAATAATTACCGAGTTTGGTCAAGATATCTTGAAAAACAAAATGTTTTTTCATACAAAAACTTGTTTGTCGACCGATCATTCCTATGGCAGCTATATGATATAGTGGCCCGATCTTAATAGGATTTTGCATATATATGATGAGTAAAGTAAAACTAATAAATACCGAGTTTGGTCAAGATATCTTGAAAACAAAATGTTTTTTCATACAAAAACTTAATTTTCAACCGATCGATCCTATGGCAGCTATATGATATAGTGGTCCGATAATAATAACATCTTGCATATATATGAGAAGTAAAGTAAAACTAATAAATGCCGAGTTTGGTTAAATTATCTTGAAAAACAAAATGTTTTTTCATACAAAAACTCAATTTTCGACCGATTGTTCCTATTGCGGCTATATGATATAGTGGTCCGTTATAAATAAGACTTTGCATATATATGAGAAGTAAAGTAAAACTAATAAATACCGAGTTTGGTTAAGATATATTGAAAAACAAAATGTTTTTCATACAAAAACTTAATTTTCGACCGATAGATCCTATGGCAGCTATATTGTATAGTGTTCCGATCTTAATGGGATTTTTAATGGTTTTTAATAAAAAACCTAGTTTTCGACCCGTCATTCCTATGGCAGACATATGATAAAGGAGTCCGATGTAAATAAGATTTTGCAAAAATGAAGGGAGCATAATAAAATCTTTAAATACCGTGTTTTATCGAAATATCTTGAATGACAATATAGTTTTTCAAACAACTTAATTTGCGACCAATCGAGCCTATGGTAGCTTTATAATATAGTGTACCGATCTTAATAAGATTTTGCATTTATATGAAGAGAATAGAAAAACTAATAAATGTCGAGCTTGGTCAAGATATCTAGAAAAAAAAATGTTTTTCATAGAACTTAACTTTCGACCGATCGTTTCTATGGCAGCTATATGATATAGTGGTCCGATCTTAATAGGATTTGGAATATATATGAGGAGTGCAAAGTGTTATCTGTTGTGCAGCGTGTCTGTTAATTATTACATTTTATAGAACGCAGCGTCAGTTCCGTGTTTGTTGTTATTGGCTGTTTTAAGTCTTTTGCCTTTGTGCTCCCCTGTGCATACACTTGTTTGTGCGTGTGTTCGCTGCATACTTTCTGCTTGTGCATCGCGCTCTCACAAATTTCTTTCTATTGCTTTTCGCACCAAACAATTTGTTTGTGTACGAATAATTGTTTTTTGAGTGTTTACTTGTGCACCGTTTTCGTTTCGTTTTGCTCTGCGCTCTCGCAAGTTGCTTGTGCATTTAATAATTATGTCGTGCTGTAAGAAACCGTGCACGTTCAAGCAGGCTGACGATTCTGCACTGCCGCAATTTGTTAATTGCTGGCTGTGTGAGAATATGATGCATGCTAAATGTGCAGGTCTCACTGTGCGTGATTGCGACAAGATCGCTGCTATTGCCAAGAAGGGCTGCGGTGGCTTGCGTTGGTCGTGTCCAGAATGCATCGACAAGCAAATTGATTTCTCCAGAATGTATAATTCTGTGAGAAGTCAATTCTTAAAATTAAATAATGTGGCTAAGCAGCTCTCGAGTAATTTTGACTCGAGTTTCGAGTTGCTAGGCAAATATAAATTTGAGTCCCCAACCAATCGCCGGTTGGAGCCTCAACTTTTGCAATTGCCCTCTACGTCTGTTCAGACACCTACGACTTTCTTGTCTCTTCCTAGCAACTTGGAGGTATCTCCAATGTTGTCTTTATCGCCTTCTCCAAGCGACTGTCCAATTACCCCGGCTTCAAGCCCTGTACTAGACCCAGTACCTGATTCCGTCCCAATTAATCAAACTGCCTCAGCCCCGTCAGCGCCTGGCCGCAAAGGTAGACCTGCGCGCAAACCCAGATTGTTAAAAACAATCATTGTGCCTCGTTAGCTTCTCCAACTCCTGTATTACCTATAGCCCCATCAGCGCCTACTTTAACGGTAGTTGCCCCTCGTAGGCAAGTTTTTGTGTCTAGACTTTCGTCGGACACCACTTCTGAGTCATTGGCAGCCTATATTGCTAGCAAATCTTCTGCTAGTGTGTCAATAACTAAATTTAATTTCTCCACCCCTCGTGAAATATCATCATTCAAAATAAATGTTTCACATGATATGTTCCCAATCATTTGTGATCCCAAATTTTGGCCACCACACATGATTGTTCATGAGTTCAAGCCTAAAAAGCGTAACCAGCCTGTCACCCTTCCAGTCCCTTCAATACAGGGTACCATTTCTGCCCCAAAAAACTAGCTTCATCTTCTGACCAAATCTTTATTCATTATCAGAATGTCAGAGGTCTCACTTCAAAGCTAAAAAATCTTTTTATTGCCAGCACTTCCTTCGATTCGGACATAATAGCATTTTCAGAAACATGGTTAAACTCAACCATATCTGATTTTGAGATATTACCGAATAACTTTATTTTGTTAAGAAATGATCTGCCGACTCGAGGTGGTGGGGTGTTAATTGCCGTTAAAGCCACTCTCCAGTCTGAAAATTATCTAGTACCCTCAGCACAGCACGATTTTTTAGACTGCATGCTTGATCTTTCGTTGTTTCAAATCAATTCTCTTTCTAATCATATGAATAGAACACTTGACCTTGTATTTGTTAACGACTACCTTATTTCTAATGTGTCTAGGTCACCTCCTTTATCTCTTCCTGAGGATGTCTATCATCCAACTTTAGAGATTGCAATGCTAAATTGTAACCCTTCCATTTCGTGCTCATCAGCCAATAAGCCCCGCTATTGCTTTCGCAAAGGAAATTATTCTTTGCTGAATCAGCTTATTTATTCAACCGATTGGTCTTTCTTATATGACTCAGTTGATATGAATACAGCCATTAATTTATTTTATATCACCCTAAACTCCCTCTTAGATGTGTGTATTCCTAAGTCAATTCCTTCGACTACTTTTTCAAAACCACCCTGGTTTACTCCCAGATTATCACATCTTAAAAATGTAAAATCCAAATATTTTAAAAAGTTTAAAAAGTCTGGTTCGTGTACAGACTTGGCTAAATATTCCATAGCCAAGTCGAATTTCTTTCTTCTTAATTCTCAATGCTATGAGAATTATCTAATTCGTTGTAAATGGCAATTCGCCCGAAATCCGAGACAGTTTTATAATTTTGTAAACTTGAAGCGTAAATCTTCAAGTTTGCCATCTTCTTTTTTTCTTGGGATGGATAAAGCTAGCAATGACACTGATTCTGCTAACCTCTTTGCTAATTTTTTCCAATCAACTTACTCTTCAGTCTGTCCTAATACTAATTCTTACCTTATACTATTTCCTCCGCTAGTTCTATACCTCCCCCCAAACTCTCTAAAATCTTCTTACTCTCCTGGGCCGGACAATATTCCTAGTTGTCTACTCAAGGAGTGTAGTTCTTCCCTTTTTTATCCATTGCTAAAGCTTTTTAATCTATCCCTTGAAACTTCTGTCTTTCCATCTTTTTGGAAAGAATCTTATATCATTCCTCTTCACAAGAAAGGTGGGAAGTCTGATATACAAAATTACAGGGGCATTGCAAAACTGTCCGCTATTCCTAAATTATTTGAAAAAATAATCACTTCGAATTTGCAGCATTTCTGCAAATCAGTTGTTTCCCCTGTTCAACATGGATTCGTAAAGAATCGACCAATCTGCTTGAGTTTACTTTCTTGGTAAATGATGCGCTCCTTTCGAAAATGCAAACTCATTTCATTTACACTGACTTCAGTAAGGCGTTTGACTCTGTGCACCATGACATTTTACTTTTTAAACTTGACTGAATAGGCTTCCCTCTGTCCCTTTTACTTTGGATTAATTCTTATTTAAAAGGTAGGACCCAAAGAGTAATACTGAGGTTGACTACCTCTAAAAGGGTTCACGTTACTTCTGGTGTTCCTCAAGGTAGTCATCTTGGACCTTTACTCTTTACTCTTTTTATAAATGATCTTCCCTCTGTTATATCACATGCCCGTGTACTCATGTATGCGGACGATGTCAAACTTTTTCTATCATACACTAACCCCTACATCATTCTCGTCTACAAGACGATTTGAACGCTATGCAACTTTGGTGTTCGGCCAATCAATTGCATCTAAATTGTTCAAAGTGTATGTTTATGACTTTTAATCGTACTACACCTTATCTTGTCAGTTATACAATCGACAATATACCTTTGCAAAGTATACTAACAATTAAGGATCTAGGCGTTATTTTTGATTCTAAACTCTGTTTCAATCTTCACATAGATACCATTAATAATGAGGCAAAAGGTGTACTTGGATTCATTAAACTATGGTCTAAAGAGTTTAACCTCCTCCTTTTATAACAAAACTTCTGTACATCTCTCTTGTTCGCCCTATCCTTGAATACTGCTTTGCATCTGGTCTCCACAGTATATCAACAGCCAGGATCGTATTGAATCTGTTCAGAAGCAATTTCTGCTTTTTGCCTTACGAGGTTTAAATTGGGACCCTAATCTTCGGTTGCGGTCCTACTCCAGCAGACTGCTTCGTCTCAACCTTCCGTCGTTAATCAACCGTAGGACAATTCTCGGTGTTGTCCTTCTACATAAGTTGATTATTGGCGACATAGATTCTCCTTTTCTGCTAGGGCGTCTTCAATTCTCTGTTCCGGCTAGACCAACCAGAAATTTTCGCCCCTTATTACTATCTACGTGTACAACTGATTACGCTAAGCACAATTCTTTTCGCGTGCTATGTAAAAATTATAATAGTTTGCATCACGTTTTCTCTACCGAACTGTCTCTACCCCTAATAAAATCGTTGCTTTCAGGATACCTTCGGGAAGTCGCTGACCATTCCCAGCTATGAGCAAGGGCATAGCTTGCCGGAAAGGCTGAAAAATTTTCCCCCACCGTGTCGGTGATTTCCCATTTCTTTTCTCTTTGTCCTATCCACTTAACACTCTTTATCTAACTTACATTGCTTTACTTTATTAACAATTATCTTACTTTCTTTTTTCCTATTTATTGTATTTTCTTTATTAATATAGCAAATTAAGATTATTTTTAATTTCACTTGAGATCACTTTTTTCCTACTTACAACCTTCTGCTTAGATGTAGGCTCTAATAGCGTCACTGACAAAATTAGCTGTGAAAAGGGGCACAGCTGGCCGGACTGGCAAATAAAACACCTCCATCGGTCGGTGATGCTATTTAGAAAATTGTATCCCTTAACTAGGCTTTTAGCATATAATTATAATGTACAATCTTTTGAATAATGAGGAAGACATTCGTTTTGTCGACCATTAATAAATAAATAAAATAAATAAATAAAAAAAAAAAATAAAGTAAAACTTATAAATGCCGAATTTGTTCAAGATATCTTGAAACACAAAATGTTTTTTCATACAAAAACTTAACTTTCGACCGATTGTTCCTATGGCAGATATATGATATAGTGGTCCGATCTTAATAGTATTTCGCCCTTATGTGGGGAGTAGAGTAAAACTAATACATTCGGAATTTGGTCAAGATATCTTGAAAAACAAAATGTTTTTTCATACAACAATTTAATTTATGACCGATCGTTCCTATGGCAGCTATATGATATAGTGGTAGTGTAGTATAGTAAAACTAATAAATGCCGACTTTGGTCAAGATATCTTGAAAAACGAAATGTTTTTTCATACAACATAATTTTCGACCGATCGTTCCTATGGCAGCTATATGATATAGTGGTCCGATCTTAATAGGATTTTGCATATATATGAGGAGTGAAGTAAAACTAATAAATACCGAGTTTGGTCAGGATATCTTGAAAAACAAAATGTTTTTTCATACAAAAACTTAATTTTCAACCGATCGATCCTATGGCAGCTATATGATATAGTGGTCCGATCTTAGTAGGATTTGGCACATATATGAGGAGCTTAGTTAAACTAATAAATGCCAAGGTTAGTCAAAATATCTTGAAAAACAAAATGATTTATCATACAAAAACTTAATTTTCGACCGATCGATCCTATGGCAGCTATATGATATAGTGGTCCGATCTTAATATGATTTTGCATATATATGAAGAGTAAAGTAAAACTAATAAATGCCGAATTTGTTCAAGATATCTTGAAAAACAAAATGTTTTTTGATACAAAAACTTAATTTTCGACCGATCGATGCTATGACAGCTATATGATATAGTGGTCCGATAATAATAGGATCTTGCATATATATGAGAAGTAAAGTAAAACTAATAAATGCCGAGTTTGGTTTAAATATCTTGAAAAACAAAATGTTTTTTCATACAAAAACTCAATTTTCGACCAATCGTTCCTATTGCGGCTATATGATATAGTGGTCCGTTATTAATAAGACTTTGCATATATATGAGAAGTAAAATAAAAATAATAAATACCGAGTTTGGTTAAGATATATTGAAAAACAAAATGTTTTTCATACAAAAACTTAATTTTCGACCGATAGATCCTATTGCAGCTATATTGTATAGTGTTCTGATCTTAATGGGATTTTTAATGGTTTTTAATAAAAAACCTAGTTTTCGACCCGTCATTCCTATGGCAGACATATGATAAAGTAGTCCGATGTAAATAAGATTTTGCAAAAATGAAGGGAGCATAATAAAATCTTTAAATACCGTGTTTTATCGAAATATCTTGAATGACAAAAAAGTTTTTCAAACAACTTAATTTTCGACCAATCGAGCCTATGGTAGCTTTATAATATAGTGTACCGATCTTAATAGGATTTTGCATTTATATGAAGAGAATAGAAAAACTATTAAATGTCGAGCTTGGTCAAGATATCTAGAAAAAAAAATGTTTTTCATAGAACTTAACTTTCGACCGATTGTTCCTATGGCAGATATATGATATAGTGGTCCGATCTTAATAGTATTTCGCCCTTATGTGGGGAGTAGAGTAAAACTAATACATTCGGAATTTGGTCAAGATATCTTGAAAAACAAAACGTTTTTTCATACAACAATTTAATTTATGACCGATCGTTCCTATGGCAGCTATATGATATAGTGGTAGTGTAGTATAGTAAAACTATAAATACCGAATTTGGTCAAGATATCTTGAAAAACAAAATATTTTTTCATACAACAACTTAATTTTCGACCGATTGATCCTAGGGCGGCTAATAGGCCGGTCTTAATAGGATTTGGCATACATATGAAGAGCATAGTAAAACTAATAAATGTCGACTTTGGTCAAGATATCTTGAAAAACGAAATGTTTTTTCATACAACAGAATTTTCGACCGATCGTTCCTATGGCAGATATATGATATAGTGGTCCGATCTTAATAGGATTTTGCATATATATGAGGAGTGAAGTAAAACTAATAAATACCGAGTTTGGTCAGGATATCTTGAAAAACAAAATGTTTTTTCATACAGAAACTTAATTTTCAACCGATCGATCCTATGGCAGCTATATGATATAGTGGTCCGATCTTAGTAGGATTTTGCACATATATGAGGAGCTTAGTTAAACTAATAAATGCCAAGGTTAGTCAAGATATCTTGAAAAACAAAATGATTTATCATACAAAAACTTCATTTTCGACCGATCGTTTCAATGGCAGCTATATGATATAGTGGTCCGATCTTAATAGGATTTTGAATATATATGAGGAGTAAAGTAAAACTAATAAATGCCAGGTTTGGGCAAGATATCTTGATAAACAAATTGTTTTTTCAAACAACAACTCAATTTCCAACCGATCGTTCCTACGGCGGCTTTATGATATAGTGGTCCGATCTTAATAGGATTTTGTATATATATCAGGATTAAAATAAAACTAATAAATGCAGAGTTTGGTCAAGATATCTTGAAAAGCAAAATGGTCCGATCTTAGTAGGATTTTGCATATATATGAGGAGCTTAGTTAAACTAATAAATGCCGAGGTTAGTCAAGATATCTTGAAAAACAAAATGTTGTTTCATACATAAACTTTGCGACCGATCGTTCCGATGGCAGCTATATGATATAGCGGTCCGATCTTAATAGGATTTTGCATATATAAGGGGAGTAAAATAGAACTAATAAATGCCGAGTTTGGTTAAGATATCTTGAAAAACAAAATGTTTTTTCATACAAAAACTTAAATTTTGACCGATCGAACCTATGGCAGCTATATGATATAGTGGTCCGATCTTAATAGGATTTTGCATATTTATTTATTTATTTATTTATTAATGGTCGACAAAACGAGTGTCTTCCTCATTATTCAATAGATTGTACAATAGAATTATATGCTAAAAGCCTAGTTAAAGGATAAAATTTTCTAAATAGCATCACCGACCGATGGGGGTGTTTTATTTGCCAGTTCGGCCAGTTGTGCCCCTTTTCACAGCTTATTTTGTCAGTGACGCTATTAGAGCCTACATCTGAACAAAAGGTTGTAAGTAGGAAAAGTGATCTCAAGTAAAATTAAAAATAATCTTAATTTGCTATATTAATAAAGAAAATACAATAAATAGGAAAAAAGAAAGTAAGAAGATTGTTAATAAAGTAAAGCAATGTAAGTTAGATAAAGAGTGTTAAGTAGATAGGACAAAGAGAAAAGTAATGGGAAATCACCGATCCGGTAGGGGAAAATTTTTTATGCCCCTGCTGGGAATGGTCAGCGACTTCCCGAAGGTATCCTGAAAGCAACGATTTTATTAGGGGTAGAGACAGTTCGGTAGAGAAAACGTGATGGAAACTATTATAATTTTTACATAACACGCTAAAAGGATTGTGCATAGCGTAATCTGTTGTGCACGTAGATAGTAATAAGGGGCGATAATTTATGGTTGGTCTAGCCGGAACAGAGAATTGAAGACGCCCTAGCAGAAAAGGAGAATCAATGTCGCCAATAATCAACTTATGTAGAAGGACAACACCGAGAATTCTTACGGTTGGTTAACGACGGAAGGTTGAGAAAAGCAGTCTGCTGGAATAGGACGGCAACCGAAGATTAGGGTCCCAATTTAGAGACCAGATCAGATGCAAGACCAGTATATCAGATGCAAGAGCAGTATTCAAGGATAGGGCGAACAAGAGAGATGTACAGAAGTTTTGTTATAAAAGGATCGTTATACTCTTTAGACCATCGTTTAATGAATCCAAGTACACCTTTTGCCTCATTAACAATGGTATCTATATGAAGATTGAAACAGAGTTTAGAATCGAAAATAACGCCTAGATCCTTAATTGTTAGTATACTTTGCAAAGGGATATTGTCGATTGTATAACTGACAAGATAAGGTGTAGTACGATTAAAAGTCATAAACATACACTTTGAACAATTTAGATGCAATTGATTGGCCGAACACCAAAGTTGCATAGCGTTCAAATCGTCTTGTAGACGAGAATGATGTAGGGGTTAGTGTATGATAGAAAAAGTTTGACATCGTCCGCATACATGAGTACACGGGCATGTGATATAACAGAGGGAAGATCATTTATAAAAAGAGTAAAGAGTAAAGGTCTAAGATGACTACCTTGAGGAACACCAGAAGTAACGTGAACCCTTTTAGAGGTAGTCAACCTCAGTATTACTCTTTGGGTCCTACCTTTTAAATAAGAATTAATCCAAAGTAAAAGGGACAGAGGGAAGCCTATTCGGTCAAGTTTAAAAAGTAAAATGTCATGGTGCACAGAGTCAAACGCCTTACTGAAGTCAGTGTAAATGAAATGAGTTTGCATTTTCGAAAGGAAAGCATCATTTACCAAGGAAGTAAACTCAAGCAGATTGGTCGATTCTTTACGAATCCATGTTGAACAGGGGAAACAACTGATTTGCAGAAATGCTGCAAATTCGAAGTGATTATTTTTTCAAATAATTTAGGAATAGCGGACAGTTTTGCAATGCCCCTGTAATTTTGTATATCAGACTTCCCACCTTTCTGGTGAAGAGGAATGATATAAGATTCTTTCCAAAAAGATGGAAAGACAGAAGTTTCAAGGGATAGATTAAAAAGCTTTAGCAATGGATAAAAAAGGGAAGAACTACACTCCTTGAGTAGACAACTAGGAATATTGTCCGGCCCAGGAGAGTAAGAAGATTTTAAATAGTTTATAGCTAATAGGAGAGAGGAGTGTGAAATAATGGGGGGAGGTATAGAACTAGCGGAAGAAATAGTATAAGGGTAAGAATTAGTATTAGGACAGACTGAAGAGTAAGTTGATTGGAAAAAATTATCAAAGAGGTTAGCAGAATCAGTGTCATTGCTAGCTTTATCCATCCCAAGAAAAATAGAAGATGGCAAACTTGAAGATTTACGCTTCAAGTTTACAAAATTATAAAACTGTCTCGGATTTCGGCGAATTGCCTTTTACAACGAATTAGATAATTTTCATAGCATTGAGAATTAAGAAGAAAGAAGTTCGTCTTGGCTATGGAATATTTAGCCAAGTCTGTACACGAACCAGACTTTTTAAACTTTTTAAAATATTTGGATTTTAAATTTTTTAAATATGATAATCTGGGAGTAAACCAGGTATTGGGTTTCAAAAAAGTAGTCGAAGGAATTGACTTAGGAATACACACATCTAAGAGGGAGTTTAGGGCGATATAAACAAAATTAATGACTGTATTCAGAGAAAGTTCTCAGTTGAGAGTGATTGACGTGTTTTACTTGTGGTCCAAGATTTTTATATATTTTTGCGCTTTTATCCTGCTTTTTATTTCAAAATTTTGCATTTTTCGGTGCTTTATTTAATAAGCTTTTATAAACTGTGCAAAGTGTTATCTGTTGTGCAGAGTAAGTCTGTTAATTATTGCATTTTATAAAACGCGGCGTCAGTTCCGTGTTTATTGTTATTGCCTGTTTTGATTCTTTTGCCTTGGTGCTCCCCTGTGCATACACTTGTTTGTGCGTGTGTTCGCTGCATACTTTCTGCTTATGCATCGTGCTCCCGCAAATTTTTTTCTATTGCTTTTCGCACCAAACAATTTGTTTGTGTACGAATAATTGTTTTTTGAGTGTTTACTTGCTCTATCTTGTGCACCGTTTTAGTTTTGCTCTGCGCTCTCGCAACTTGCATACGCATTTAATAATTATGTCGTGCTGTAAGAAACCGTGCACATTCAAGCAAGGCTGACGATTCTGCACTGCCGCAATTGGTTAATTGCTGGCTGTGTGAGAATATGATGCATGCTAAATGTGCAGGTCTCACTGGGCGTGATTGCGACAAGATCGCTGCTATTGCCAAGAAGGGCTGCGGTGGCTTGCGTTGGTCGTGCCCAGAATGCATCGACAACCAAATTGATTTCTCCAGAATGTATAATTCTGTAAGAAGTCAATTCTTAAAATTAAATAATGTTGCTAAGCATCTCTCGAGTAATTAGGACTCGAGTTTCGAGTTGCTTGGCAAATATAAATTTAAGTCCCCAACCAATCGCCGGTTGGAGCCTAAACTTTTGCAATTGCCCTCTACGTCTGTTCAGACATCTACGACTTTCTTGTCCCTTCCTAGCAACTTGGAGGTATCTCCAATGTTGTCTTTATCGCCTTCTTCAAGCGACTGTCCAATTACCCCTGTTTCAACTCTTGTACTAGTCCCACTAGAGCCCATACATGATCCCGTCCCAATTAATCAAACTGCCTCAGCCCCGTCAGCTCCTGGCCGTAAAGGTAAACCTGCGTGCAATCTTGCCCAGATTGTTAAAAACAATCATTGTGCCTCGTTAGCTCCTCCAACTCCTGTATTACCTACAGCCCCATCAGCGCCTACTTTAACGGTAGTTGCCCCTCGTAGGCAAGTTTTTGTGTCTCGATTTTCGTCGGACACCACTTCTGAGTCATTGGCAGCCCATATTGCTAGCAAATCTTCTGCTAGCGTGTCAAGACCCAAATTAAATTTCTCCACCCCTCGTGAAATATCATCATTCAAAATAAATGTTTCACATGATATGTTCCCAATCATTTGTGATCCCAAATTTTGGCCTCCACACATGATTGTTCATGAGTTCAAGCCTAAAATGCGTAACCAGCCTGTCACCCTTCTAGTCCCTTCAATACACGGTACCATTTCAGCCCCAAAAAACTAGCTTCATCTTCTGACCAAATCTTTATTCATTATCAGAATGTCAGAGGTCTCATTTCAAAGCCAGCACTTCCTTCGATTCGGATATAATAGCATTTCCAGAAACATGGTTAAACTCAACCATATCTGATTTTGAGATTTTACCGAATAACTTTATTTTGTTTAGAAATGATCGGCCGACTCGAGGTGGTGGGGTGTTAATTGCCGTTAAAGCCACTCTCCAGTCTGAACTATTATGTTTTAGTACGCCTACTGACGCTGAGATTGTCTCAGTTAAGGTGTCTTTTCCTACACGGATTATCTATGTATGTTCAAGTTTATATGAATCATATTACTTGTATTAAAGAAGTTTCATCACACCTGCGTGATAATGACCTATTAATGGTGTTGGGTGATTTTAATTTGCCGAACATCTCTTGGTCATTATTCACTGCTGAAAATTATCTAGTGCCCTCAGCACAGCACGATTTTATAGACTGCATGCTTGATCTTGCGTTGTTTCAAATCAATTCAATTTCTAATCATATGAATAGAACACTTGACCTTGTATTTGTTAACGACTACCTTATTTCTAATGTGTCTAGGTCCCCTCCTTTATCTCTTCCTGAGGATGTCTATCATCCAACTTTAGAGATTGCAATGCGAAATTGTAATCCTTTCATTTCGTGCTCATCAGCCAAGAAGCCCCGCTATTGCTTTCGCAAAGGAAATTATTCTATGCTGAATCAGCTTATTTATTCAACCGATTGGTCTTTCTTATATAACTCAGTTGATATGAATACAGCCATTAATTTTTTTTATATCACCCCAAGCTCCCTCTTAGATGTGTGTATTCCTAAGTCAATTCCTTCGACTACTTTTTCAAAACCACTTTGGTTTAATCCCAGATTATCACATGTAAAATCCAAATATTTTAAAAAGTTTAAAAAGTCTGGTTCGTGTACAGACTTGGCTAAATATTCCATAGCGAAGTCGAACTTCTTTCTTCTTAATTCTCAATGCTATGAGAATTATCTAATTCGTTGTAAAAGGCAATTCGCCCGAAATCCGAGACAGTTTTATAAATTTGTAAACTTGAAGCGTAAATCTTCAAGTTTGCCATCTTCTTTTTTTCTTGGGATGGATAAAGCTAGCAATGACACTGATGCAAACCTCTTTGCTAATTTTTTCCAATCAACTTACTCTTCAGTCTGTCGTAATACTAATTCTTACCCTTATACTATTTCTTCCGCTAGTTCTATACCTCCCCCCATTATTTCACACTCTCTCCTATTAGCTATAAACTCTTTAAAATCTTCTTACTCTCCTGGGCCGGACAATATTCCTAGTTGCCTACTCAAGGAGTGTAGTTCTTCCCTTTTTTGTCCATTGCTAAAGCTTTTTAATCTATCCCTTGAAACTAATGTGTTTCCATCTCTTTGGAAAGAATCTTATATCATTCCTCTTTACAAGACAGGTGGGAAGACTGATATACAAAATTACAGGGGCATTGCAAAACTGTCCGCTATTCCTAAATTATTTGAAAAAATAATCACTTCGAATTTGCAGCATTTCTGCAAATCAGTTGTTTCCCCTGTTCAACATGGATTCGTAAAGAATCGACCAATCTGCTTGAGTTTACTTCCTTGGTAAATGATGCTTTCCTTTCGAAAATGCAAACTCATTTCATTTACACTGACTTCAGTAAGGCGTTTGACTCTGTGCACCATGACATTTTATTTTTTAAACTTGACCGAATAGGTTTCCCTCTGTCCCTTTTACTTTGGATTAGTTCTTATTTAAAAGGTAGGACCCAAAGAGTGATACTGAGTTTGACTACCTCTAAAAGGGTTCACGTTACTTCTGGTGTTCCTCAAGGTAGTCATCTTGGACCTTTACTCTTTACTATTTTTATAAATGATCTTCCCTCTGTTATAATACATGCCCGTGTACTCATGTATGCGGACGATGTCAAACTTTTTCTATCATACACTAACCCCCTACATCATTCTTGTCTATAAGACGATTTGAACACTATGCAACTTTGGTGTTCGGCCAATCAATTGCATCTAAATTGTTCAATGTGTATGTTTATGACTTTTAATCGTACTACACTTTATCTTGTCAGTTATACAATCGACAATATCCCTTTGCAAAGTATACTAACAATTAAGTTTCAATCTTCACAAAGATACCATTGTTAATGAGGCAAAAGGTGTACTTGGATTCATTAAACGATGGTCTAAAGAGTTTAACGATCCTTTTATAACAAAACTTCTGTACATCTCTCCTGTTCGCCCTATCCTTGAATACTGCTCTTGCATCTGGGCTCCACAGTATAACAACAGCCAGGATCGTATTGAATCTGTTCAGAAGCAATTTCTGCTTTTTGCCTTACGAGGTTTAAGTTGGGACCCTAATCTTCGGTTGCCGTCCTACTCCAGCAGACTCCTTCTTCTCAACCTTCCGTCGTTAACCAACCGTAGGACAATTCTCGGTGTTGCTCTTCTACATAAGTTGATTATTGGCGACATAGACTCTCCTTTTCTGCTAGGGCGTCTTCAATTCTCTGTTCCGGCTAGACCAACCAGAAATTATCGCCCCTTATTACTATATACGTGTACAACTGATTACACTATGCACAATCCTTTTCGCGTGCTATGTAAAAATTATAATAGTTTCCATCACGTTTTCTCTACCGAACTGTCTCTACCCCTAATAAAATCGTTGCTTTCAGGATACCTTCGGGAAGTCGCTGACCATTCCCAGCTATGAGCAGGGGCATAGCTAGCCGGACAGGCTGAAAAAATTTCCCCCACCGTGTCGGTGATTTCCCATTACTTTTCTCTTTGTCCTATCCACTTAACACTCTTTATCTAACTTACATTGCTTGACTTTATTAACAATTTTCTTACTTTCTTTTTTTCAATTTTTTGTATTTTCTTTATTAATATAGCATATTAAGATTATTTTTAATTTTACTTGAGATCACTTTTTCCTACTTACAACCTTCTGCTTAGATGTAGGTTCTAATAGCGTCGCTGACAAAATTAGCTGTGAAAAGGGGCACAGCTGGCCGGACTGGCAAATAAAACACCTCCATCGGTCGGTGATGCTATTTAGGCTTTTAGCATATAATTCTATTGTAAAATCTATTGCATAATGAGGAAGACACTCGTCTTGTCGACAACTAATAAATAAATAAATATCAACTGAGTCATATAAGAAAGACCAATCGGTTGAATAAATAAGCTGATTCAGCAAAGAATAATTTCCTTTGCGAAAGCAATAGCAGGGCTTATTGGCTGATGAGCACGAAATGAAAGGATTACAATTTAGCATTGCAATCTCTGAAGTTTGATGATAGACATCCTCAGGAAGAGATAAAGGAGGGGACCTAGACACATTAGAAATAAGGTAGTCGTTAACAAATACAAGGTCAAGTGTTCTATTCATATGATTAGAAATTGAATTGATTTGAAACAACGCAAGATCAAGCATGCAGTCTATAAAATCGTGCTGTGCTGAGGGCACTAGATATTTTTCAGCAGTGAATAATGACCAAGAGATGTTCGGCAAATTAAAATCACCCAACACCATTAATAGGTCATTATCACGCACGTGTGAATAAACTTCTTTAATACAAGTAATACAAGTTCAGACTGGAGAGTGGCTTTAACGGCAATTAACACCCCACCACCTCGAGTCGGACGATCATTTCTAAACAAAATAAAGTTATTCGGTAAAATCTCAAAATCAGATATGGTTGAGTTTAACCATGTTTCTGGAAATGCTATTATATCCGAATCGAAGGAAGTGCTGGCCATGAAAAGATTTTTAAGCTTTGAAATGAGACCTTTGACATTCTGATAATGAATTAAGATTTGGTCAGAAGATGAAGCTAGTTTTTTGGGGCATTAAAATGGTGCCCTGTATTGAAGGGACTGGAAGGGTGACAGGCTGGTTACGCTTTTTAGGCTTGAACTCATGAACAATCATGTGTGGTGGCCAAAATTTGGGATCACAAATGATTGGGAACATATCATGTGAAACATTTATTTTGAATGATTATATTTCACGAGGGGTGGAGAAATTAATTTGGCAATATAGGCTGCCAATGACTCAGAAGTGGTGTCCGACGAAAGTCGAGACACAAAAACTACGAGGGACAACTACCGTTAAAGTAGGCGCTGATTGGGCTGTAGGTAATACAGGAGTTGGAGGAGCTAACGAGGTACAATGATTGTTTTTAACAATCTGGGCAAGCTTGCGCGCAGGTTTACCTTTACGGCCAGGAGCTGACGGGGCTGAGGCAGTTTGATTAATTGGATCAGGTACGGGCTCTACTGGGACTAGTACAGGGGTTGAAACATGGGTAATTGGACTGTCGCTTGAAGAAGGCGATAAAGACAACATTGGAGATACCTCCAAGTTGCTAGGAAGGGACAAGAAAGTCGTAGGTGTCTGAACAGACGTAGAGGGCAATTGCAAAAGTTGAGGCTCCAACCGGCGATTGGTTGGGGACTCAAATTTATATTTGCCAAGCAACTCGAAACTCGAGTCAAAATTACTCGAGAGCTGCTTAGCCACATTATTTAATTTTAAGAATTGACTTCTCACAGAATTATACATTCTGGAGAAATCAATTTGCTTGTCGATGCATTCTGGGCACGACCAACGCAAGCCACCGCAGCCCTTCTTGGCAATAGCAGCGATCTTTTCGCAATCACGCCCAGTGAGACCTGCACATTTAGCATGCATAATATTCTCCCACAGCCAGCAATTAACAAATTGCGGCAGTGCAGAATCGTCAGCCTTGCTTGAACGTGCACGGTTTCTTACAGCACGACATAATTATTAAATGCGTATGCAAGTTGCGAGAGCGCAGAACAAAACGAAAACGGTGCACATGATAGAGCAAGTAAACACTCAAAAAAACAATTATTCGTAGACAAACAAATTGTTTGGTGCGAAAAGCAATAGAAAAAAATTTGCGAGAGCGCGATGCACAAGCTGAAAGTATGCAGCGAACACACGCACAAACAAGTGTATGCACAGGGGAGCACCAAGGCAAAAGAATCAAAACAGGCAATAACAACAAACACGGAACTGACGCCGCGTTATATAAAATGCAATAATTAACAGACTTACTCTGCACAACAGATAACACTTTGCACAGTTTAATAAAGCTTTTTAAATAAAGCACCGAAAAATGCAAAATTTTGAAATAAAAAGCAGGATAAAAGCGCAAAAATATATAAAAATCTTGGAGCACAAGTAAAACACGTCAATCATTTCAACTGAGAACTTTCTCTTATATATATGATATATATATATGAGGCAATCCGAATATCTAATACCCTTGCAGACCCAACTTTTTCATAATGTGCTTTCCCCGTGTCTAAGAAGCACAGGGAAAATAGCTAATGCCGACTTTGGGCCAGATTTCTTGATAAACAAAATTGGTTTTTAATCAAAAACCTAGTTTTCGACCCGTCGTTCCTATGTAAATAAGATTTTGCAAAAATGAAGGGAGCATAATGAAATCTGCAAATACCGTGTTTTATCGAAATATTTAGAATGACAAAAAAGTTTTCAATACAACTTAATTTTCGACCGATCGTGCCTATGGTACCTTTATGATATAGTGTACCGATCTTAATAGGATTTTCCATTCATATGAAGAGAATAGTAAAACTATAAATGTCGAGCTTGGTCAAGATATCTAGAGAAACAAAATGTTTTTCATCCAACTTAAATTTCGACCGATCGTTCCTATGGCAGATATATGATATAGTGGTCCGATCTTAAGAAAATTTTGCATATATATGAGGAGTATGGTAAAACTATAAATACCGAGTTTGGTCAAGATATCGTGAAAAAAAAAATGTTTTTGCATTCAACTTAGTTTTTGACCGATCGACAGCTACATTATCATATAGCAGCCATGGGAACAATCGATCGAAAATTAAGTTGTATAAAAAACTCTTAGTTTTTCAAGATATCCTGACTCGTCATTTATTAATTTTGCTTTTTTCCTTAATTATATGGAAGTTACCATAAATATTGGACCACTATATCATATAGCTGCCATAGGAACGATCTGTCGAAAATTAAGCTGTTGTATCAAACATCATTTAGTTTTTCAAGATATTTTGACCAAACTCGACATTTATTAGTATGACTTATCTCCTCATATATATGCAAAATTATATTTATATGGGACCACTTTATCATATAGCTGCGATAGAGACGGTCGGTCGAAAATTAGGTTGTATGAAACAACATTTTGTTTTTCAAGATATCTTGACCAAACTATTTATTCATTAGTTTTACTATACTCTTCATATATATGCAAAATTCTATGTATATGGGACCAATTTATCATATAGCTGCCAAAGAGACGATCGGTCGATAATTAAGTTGTATGAAAAACATTTTGTTTTTCAAGACATCTTTAAAAAACTCGACATAAATTAGTTTTCCTATACTCCTCATATATAGGCAAACCCATAATATGATCGGACCACTATATCATATAGCTGCCATAGGAACGATTGGTCGAAAATTAAGTTGTATGAAAAAACATTTTGTTCTTCAAGATATCTTGACCATACTCGGCATTTATTCGTTTTACTATAGTCCTCATACAAATGCAAAATCGTATTAAGAGCGCACCATTATACTATATAGCTGCAACAGGAACGATCGGTAGAAAATTTAATTGTTGTATGAAAAAAGAAACATGGCAGTTATCAGTTTTACTATACTCCTCATATATAGGCAAAATCATATTAAGATCCGATCACTATATCATATATCTGCCATAGGAACGATCGGTCGAAAATTAAACTGTTGTATGAAAAAACACTTTGTTTTTCAAGATATCTTGACAAAACTATTTATTCATTAGTTTTACTATACTCTTCATATATATGCAAAATTCTTTGTATATGGGACCAATTTATCATATAGCTGCCAAAGAGACCATCGGTCGATAATTAAGTTGTATGAAAAACATTTTGTTTTTCAAGACATCTTTAAAAAACTCGACATTAATTAGTTTTCCTATACTCCTCATATATAGGCAAACCCATAATATGATCGGACCACTATATCATATAGCTGCCATAGGAACGATCGGTCGAAAATTAAGTTGTTCTATGAAAAAACATTTTGTTTACAAGATATCTTGACCAAACTCGGCATTTATACATATGTCTGCCACTATAACATATATCTGCCATAGAAACGATCGGTCGAAAATTAAGCTGTTGTGTAAAAAAACATTTTGTTTTTCAAGATATCTTGACCAAATTCGGCAATTATTAGTTTACTATTCTCCTCATATATAGACAAAATCATACTAAGATCGGACCACTATATCATATATCTGCCATAGGAACGATCGGTCGAAAATTAAGCTGTTGTATAATAAAACATTTTGTTTCTCAAGATATCTTGACCAAACTCGGCATTTATTAGTTCTACTGTACTCCTCATATATATTCAAATTCCAATTAATAGCTACCAAAGCAACGATCGTTCGAAAATTAAGCCGTTGTATGAAAAACATTTTGTTTTTCAAGATATTTCGAACAAACTCGGCAATTATTGGTAGTACTATGCTCCTCAAATATATGCAAAATCCTATTAAGATCGCACCACTATATCATATATCTGCCATAGGAACGATCGGTCGAAAATAAAGCTGTTGTATGAAAAAACATTTTGTTTTTGAAGATATCGTGGCCAAACTCGGCGTTTATTAGTTTTACTATTTTCCTCATATATAGGCAAAATCCTATTCAGATCGGGTTACTATATCATATATCTGCCATAGAAACGATCGGAAAAAAATTAAGTTGTTGTATAAAAAAACATTTTGATTTCAAGATATCTTGACCATACTCGGCATTTACTAGTTTTATTTTACTCCTCAAATACATGCAAAATCCTATTATGATCGGACCACTATATTATATAGCTGCCACAGGAACGATCAGTAGAAAATTTAATTGTTGTATGAAAAAAGAAACCCTGCAATTATTAGTTTTACTAAAATCCTCATATATAGGAAAAATCATATAAAGATCGGACCACTATATCATATATCTGCCATAGGAACGATCGGTCGAAAATTAAATTAAACATTTGGTTTTTGAAGATATATTGACCAAACTCGGCACTTATTGGTTTTACTATGCTCCTCATATATATGCAAATTCCTATAAAGATCGCACCACTATATCATATAGCTGCCATAGCAATGATCGTTCGAAAATTAAGCTGTTGTATCAAAAAACATTTTGTTTTCCAAGATATCTTGACCATACTCGGCATTTAATAGTTCTACTGTACTCCTCATATATATGCAAAGTCCTATTAACACGGGATCACTTTATCATGTAGCTGCCAAAGCAACGATCGTTCGAAAGTTAAGCTGTTGTATGAAAAAACATTTTGTTTTTCAAGATATTTCGACCAAACTCGGCAATTATTGGTAGTAGTATGCTCCTCATATATATGCAAAATCCTATTAAGATTGCACCACTATATCATATAGCTGTCATAGCGATCTTTCGAAAATTAAGCTGTTGTATGAAAAAACATTTTGCTTTTCAAGATATCTTGACCAAACTCAGCATTTATTGGTTGTACTATGCTCCTCATATATATGCAAAATCCTATTAATATCGCACCACTATATCATGTATCTACCATAGAAACGATCGATCGAAAATAAAGCTGTTGTATAAAAAAAAATTAGTTTTTCAAGAAATCTTGACGAAGCTCAGATTTATTAGTTTTACTATTTTCCTCAAATATAGGCAAAATACTATTTAGATCGGGCCACTATATCATATATCTGCCATAGAAACGTTCGGTCAAAAATTAAGTTGTATGAATAAACATTTTGTTTTTCAAGATATGTTGACCAAAATCGACATTTATTAGTTCTACTGTACTCCTCATATATATGCAAAATCGTATTAAGAGCGCACCGTTATATTATATAGCTGCAACAGAAACGATCGGTAGAATATTTAATTGTTGTATGAAAAAAGAAACACGGCAGTTATCAGTTTTACTATACTCCTCATATATAGGCAAAATCATATTAAGATCCGACCACTATATCATATATCTGCCATAGGAACGATCTGTCGAAAATTAAAATTAATTACAAGATATCTTGACCAAATTCGGCAATTATTAGTTTACTATTCTCCTCATATACAGACAAAATCATACTAAGATCGGACCACTATATCATATATCTGCCATAGGAACGATCGGTCGAAAATTAAGCTGTTGTATAAAAAAACATTTTGTTTTTCAGGATATCTTCACCAAACTCGGCATTTGATAGTTGTACTATGCTCCTCATGTATATGCAAAATCCTATTAAGATCGCACCACTATATCATATAGCTGCCATAGCAACGATCGTTCGAAAATTAAGCTGTTGTATGAAAAAACTTTTGTTTTCCAAGATATCAACACTATATCATATATCTGCTACAGGAACGATCGGTAGAAAATTTAATTGTTGTATGAAAAAAGAAACACGGCAGTTATTGGTTTTACTATACTCCTCATATATAGGCAAAATCATATTAAGATCCGACCACTATAACATATATCTGCCATAGGAATGATCGCTCGAAAATTAAGCAGTTGTATAAAAAAACATTTTGTTTTTCAGGATATCTTCACCAAACTCGACATTTCTTGGTAATCATTTTACTCCTCATATATATGCAAAATTCTATTTATATGGGACCACTTTATCATATAGCTGCCATTGGGACGATTGGTCGAAAATTAAGTTGTATGAAAAAACATTTTGTTCTTCAAGATATCTTGACAATACTCGGCATTTATTCGTTTTACTATACTCCTCATATATATGCAAAATCCTAATAAGAGCGCACCACTATATTATATAGCTGCCACAGAAACGATCGGTAGAAAATTGAATTGTTGTATGAAAAAAGAAACACGGCAGTTATTGGTTTTACTATACTCCTCATTTATAGGCAAAATCATGTTAAGATCCGACCACTATATCATATATCTGCCATAGGAACGATCGGTCGAAAATTAAGCTGTTGTATAAAAAAACATTTTTTTTTTCATGATATCTTGACCAAACTCGACATTTATTAGTTTTACTGTACTCCTCATATATATGCAAAGTTCTATTTATATGGGACCAATTTATCATGTAGCTGCCATAGAAACGATCGGTCAAAAATTAAGATGTATGAAAAAACATTTTGTTTTTCAAGATATCTTGTCCATACTGTGCATTTATTAGTTTTACTATACTCCCCATATATATGCAAAATCCAATTAAGATCGTACATGATATAGTGTAGCTGCCATAGAAACGATCGGTCAAAAATTAAGATGTTGTATAAAAAAACATTTTGTTTTACAAGATATCTTGACCATACTCTGCATTTATTAGTTTTACTATACTCCCCATATATATGCAAAATCTTATTTAGATCGCACCACTATATCATGTAGCTGACATAGGAACGATCGGTCGAAAATTAAGCTGTTGTATCAAACAACATTTTGTTTTTCAGGATATCTTTATCAAACTCGACATTTCTTGGTTTCACTTTACTCCTTATATATATGCAATATTATATTTATATGGAACCACTTTATCATATAGCTGCCATAGGGACGATCGGTCAAAAACTAAGTTGTATGAAAAAACATTTCGTTTTGCAAGATATATTGCCCAAACTCGGCATTTGTTGGTTGTACTATGTTCCTCATATATATTTGCAAAATCCTATTAAGATCGCACCACTACATCATATGGCTGCCATAGCAACGATCGGTCGAATATTAAATTGTTGTATGAAAAACATTTTGTTTTTCAAGATATGTTGATCAAAATCGGCAATTATTATTTTTACTGTACTCCTCATATATATGCAAAATTCTATTTATATGGGACCACCTTATCATATAGCTGCCATCGGGACGATTGGTCGAAAATTAAGTTTTATGAAAAAACATTTTGTTTTTCAAGTATCTTGACCATACTCGGCATTTATTAGTTGTACTATACTCCCCATATATATGCAAAAACTTACTTTGATCGCACCACTATATTATATAGCTGCCATAGAAACGATCGGTCGAAAAATAAGTTGTATGACAACACATTTCGTTTTTCAAGATTTATTGACCAAAATCGACATTATTCAAGGTATCTTGACCAAACTCGGCATTTGTTGGTTGTACTATGCTCCTCATATATTTGCAAAATCCTATTAAGATCGCAATACTATATTATATAGCTGCCATAGCAACGATCGGTCGAAAATTAAGTTGTATGAAAACACATTTTGTTTTTCAAGATATCTTGGCCAAAATCGACATTTATTAGTTTTACTGTACTAGTCATATATATGCAAAATTCTAATTATTTGGGACCACCTTATCATATAGCTGCCATCGGGACGATTGGTCGAAAATTAAGTTTTATAAAAAACATTTTGTGTTTCAAGTATCTTGACAATACTCGGCATTTATGAGTTGTACTATACTCCCCATATATATGCAAAAACTTACTCAGATCGCACCACTATATCATATAGCAGCCATAGGAACGATCGGTCGAAAATAAAGTTTTTGTAAGAAATAACATTGTGTTTTTTAAGATATCTTGACTAACCTCGGCATTTATTAGTTTTACTATACTCGTCATATATGGGCAAAATCATATTAAGATCCGATGACTATATCATATATCTGCCATAGGAACGATCGGTCGAAAATTAAGTTGTTGTATCAAACAACATTTAGTTTTTCAGGAAGTCTTCACCAAACTCGACATTTCTTGGTTTCACTTTACTCCTCATATATATGCAAAATTCGATTCATATGGGACCACTTTATCATATAGCTGCCATTGGGACGATCGGTCGAAAATTAAGTTGTGTGAAAAAACATTTTGTTTTTCAAGATATCTGCACCAAACTCGGCATTTGTTGGTTGTACTATGTTCCTCATATATATTTGCAAAATCCTATTAAGATCGCAACTCTATATGATATAGCTGCCATAGGAACGATCGGTCGAAATATAAGTTGTTGTATGAAAAAATATTTTGTTTTCAAAGATATATTGACCAAATTCGACATTTATTAGGTTTACTGTACTCCTCATATATATGCAAAATTCTATTTATATGGGACCACCTTATCATATAGCTGCATCGGGACGATTGGTCGAAAATTAAGTTTTATGAAAAAACATTTTGTTTTTCAAGTATCTTGACCATACTCGGCATTTATTAGTTTTACTATACTCCTCATATATGGGCAAAATCATATTAAGATCCGATGACTATATCATATATCTGCCATAGGAACGATCGGTCGAAAATTAAGTTGTTGTATCAAACAACATTTAGTTTTTCAGGAAGTCTTCACCAAACTCGACATTTCTTGGTTTCACTTTACTCCTCATATATATGCAAAATTCTATTCATATGGGACCACTTTATCATATAGCTGCCATAGGGACGATCGGTCGAAAATTAAGTTGTATGAAAAAACATTTCGTTTTGCAAGATATATTGCCCAAACTCGGCATTTGTTGGTTGTACTATGTTCCTCATATATATTTGCAAAATTCTATTAAGATCGCACCACTACATCATATGGCTGCCATAGCAACGATCGGTCGAATATTAAATTGTTGTATGAAAAAACATTTTGTTTTTCAAGATATGTTGACCAAAATCGACATTTATTAGTTTTACTGTACTAGTCATATATATGCAAAATTCTAATTATTTGGGACCACCTTCTCATATAGCTGCCATCGGGACGATTGGTCGAAAATTAAGTTTTATAAAAAAACATTTTGTGTTTCAAGTATCTTGACAATACTCGGCATTTATTAGTTGTACTATACTCCTCATATATATGCAAAAACTTACTCAGATCGCACCACTATATCATATAGCAGCCATAGGAACGATTGATCGAAAATAAAGTTTTTGTAAGAAATAACATTGTGTTTTTTAAGATATCTTGACTAACCTCGGCATTTATTAGTTTTACTATACTCGTCATATATGGGCAAAATCATATTAAGATCCGATGACTATATCATATATCTGCCATAGGAACGATCGGTCGAAAATTAAGTTGTTGTATCAAACAACATTTAGTTTTTTAGGATATCTTCACCAAACTCGACATTTCTTGGTTTCACTTTACTCCTCATATATATGCAAAATTCTATTCATGTGGGACCACTTTATCATATAGCTGCCATTGGGACGATCGGTCGAAAATTAAGTTGTGTGAAAAAACATTTTGTTTTTCAAGATATCTGCACCAAACTCGGCATTTGTTGGTTGTACTATGCTCCTCATATATTTGCAAAATCCTATTAAGATCGCAACTCTATATGATATAGCTGCCATAGAAACGATCGGTCGAAATATAAGTTGTTGTATGAAAAAATATTTTGTTTTTAAAGATATATTGACCAAATTCGACATTTATTAGTTTTACTGTACTCCTCATATATATGCAAAATTCTATTTATATGGGACCACTTTATCATATAGCTGCCATTGGGACGATTGGTCGAAAATTAAGTTGTATGAAAAAACATTTTGTTTTTCAAGATATCTTGACCATACTCGGCATTTATTAGTTTTACTTTACTCCTCAAATACATGCAAAATCCTATAAAGATCGGACAACTATATCATATAGCTACCACAGGTATGCAAAATCCTATTAAGATCGCACCACTATATCATATAGCTGCCATAGCAACGATCGTTCGAAAATTAAGCTGTTGTATGAAAAAACTTTTGTTTTCCAAGATATCAACACTATATCATATATCTGCCACAGGAACGATCGGTAGAAAATTTAATTGTTGTATGAAAAAAGAAACACGGCAGTTATTGGTTTTACTATACTCCTCATATATAGGCAAAATCATATTAAGATCCGACCACTATAACATATATCTGCCATAGGAATGATCGCTCGAATATTAAATTGTTGTATGAAAAAACATTTTGTTTTTCAAGATATGTTGACCAAAATCGGCAATTATTAGTTTTACTGTACTCCTCATATATATGCAAAATTCTATTTATATGGGACCACTTTATCATATAGCTGCCATTGGGACGATTGGTCGAAAATTAAGTTGTATGAAAAAACATTTTGCTTTTCAAGATATCTTGACCATGCTCGGCATTTATAAGTTTTACTATACTCCTCATATATATGCAAAATCCTAATAAGAGCGCACCACTATATTATATAGCTGCCACAGAAACGATCGGTAGAAAATTTAATTGTTGTATGAAAAAAGAAACACGGCAGTTATTGGTTTTACTATACTCCTCATTTATAGGCAAAATCATATTAAGATCCGACCACTATATCATATATCTGCCATAGGAACGATCGGTCGAAAATTAAGCTGTTGTATAAAAAAACATTTTCTTTTTCATGATATCTTGACCAAACTCGACATTTATTAGTTTTACTGTACTCCTCATATATATGCAAGGTTCTATTTATATGGGACCAATTTATCATATAGCTGCCATAGGGACGATCGGTCGAAAATTAAGTTGTATGAAAAAACATTTTGTTTTTCAACATGTCTTGACCATACTCGGCATTTATTAGTTTTACTATACTCCTCATAAATATGCAAAATCCTATTAAGATCGCACCACTATATCATGTAGCTGCCATAGAAACGATCGGTCAAAAATTAAGATGTATGAAAAAACATTTTGTTTTTCAAGATATCTTGTCCATACTGGGCATTTATTAGTTTTACTATACTCCCCATATATATGCAAAGTCTTATTTAGATCGCACCACTATATCATGTAGCTGACATAGGAACGATCGGTCGAAAATTAAGCTGATGTATAAAAAAACATTTTGTTTTTTCAGATATCTTCACCAAACTCGACATTACTTGGTCTCACTTTACTCCTCATATATATGCAAAATTATATTTATATGGGACCACTTTATCATATAGCTGCCATAGGGACGATCGGTCAAAAATTAAGTTGTATGAAAAAACATTTCGTTTTGCAAGATATATTGCCCAAACTCGGCATTTGTTGGTTGTACTATGTTCCTCATATATATTTGCAAAATCCTATTAAGATCGCACCACTACATCATATGGCTGCCATAGAAACGATCGGTCGAATATTAAATTGTTGTATGAAAAAACATTTTGTTTTTCAAGATATGTTGACCAAAATCGGCAATTATTAGTTTTACTGTACTCCTCATATATATGCAAAATTCTATTTATATGGGACCACCTTATCATATAGCTGCCATCGGGACGATTGGTCGAAAATTAAGTTTTATGAAAAAACATTTTGTTTTTCAAGTATCTTGACCATACTCGGCATTTATTAGTTGTACTATACTCCCCATATATATGCAACAACTTACTTAGATCGCACCACTATATTATATAGCTGCCATAGAAACGATCGGTCGAAAAATAAGTTGTATGACAACACATTTTGTTTTTCAAGATTTATTGACCAAAATCGACATTATTCAAGATATCTTGACCAAACTCGGCATTTGTTGGTTGTACTATGCTCCTCATATATTTGCAAAATCCTATTAAGATCGCAATACTATATTATATAGCTGCCATAGCAACGATCGGTCGAAAATTAAGTTGTATGAAAACACATTTTGTTTTTCAAGATATCTTGGCCAAAATCGACATTTATTAATTTTACTGTACTAGTCATATATATGCAAAATTCTAATTATTTGGGACCACCTTATCATATAGCTGCCATCGGGACGATTGGTCGAAAATTAAGTTTTATAAAAAACATTTTGTGTTTCAAGTATCTTGACAATACTCGGCATTTATTAGTTGTACTATACTCCCCATATATATGCAAAAACTTACTCAGATCGCACCACTATATCATATAGCAGCCATAGGAACGATCGGTCGAAAATAAAGTTTTTGTAAGAAATAACATTGTGTTTTTTAAGATATCTTGACCAAATTCGACATTTATTAGGTTTACTGTACTCCTCATATATATGCAAAATTCTATTTATATGGGACCACCTTATCATATAGCTGCATCGGGACGATTGGTCGAAAATTAAGTTTTATGAAAAAACATTTTGTTTTTCAAGATATCTTGACTAACCTCGGCATTTATTAGTTTTACTATACTCGTCATATATGGGCAAAATCATATTAAGATCCGATGACTATATCATATATCTGCCATAGGAACGATCGGTCGAAAATTAAGTTGTTGTATCAAACAACATTTAGTTTTTCAGGATATCTTCACCAAACTCGACATTTCTTGGTTTCACTTTACTCCTCATATATATGCAAAATTCTATTCATACGGGACCACTTTATCATATAGCTGCCATTGGGACGATCGGTCGAAAATTAAGTTGTGTGAAAAAACATTTTGTTTTTCAGGATATCTGCACCAAACTCGGCATTTGTTGGTTGTACTATGCTCCTCATATATTTGCAAAATCCTATTAAGATCGCAACTCTATATGATATAGCTGCCATAGGAACGATCGGTCGAAATATAAGTTGTTGTATGAAAAAACATTTTGTTTTTCAAGATATGTTGACCAAATTCGACATTTATTAGGTTTACTGTACTCCTCATATATATGCAAAATTCTATTTATATGGGACCACTTTATCATATAGCTGCCATTGGGACGATTGGTCGAAAATTAAGTTGTATGAAAAAACATTTTGTTTTTCAAGATATCTTGACCATACTCGGCATTTATTAGTTTTACTTTACTCCTCAAATACATGCAAAATCCTATAAAGATCGGACAACTATATCATATAGCTACCACAGGAACGATCGGTAAAAAATTTAACTGTTGTATGAAAAAAGAAACATGGCACTTATGAGTTTTACTATACTCCTCATATATAGGCAAAATCATATTAAGATCCGACCACTATATCATATATCTGCCATAGGAATGATCGGTCGAAAATTAAGCTGTTGTATAAAAAAACATTTTGCTTTTCAAGATATCTTGACCATGCTCGGCATTTGATAGTTGTACTATGCTGCTCATGTATATGCAAAATCCTATTAAGATCGCACCACTATATCATATAGCTGCCATAGCAACGATCGTTCGAAAATTAAGTTGTTGTATGAAAAAACATTTTGATTTTCAAGATATGTTGACCAAATTCGACATTTATTAGGTTTACTGTACTCCTCATATATATGCAAAATTCTATTTATATGGGACCACCTTATCATATAGCTGCATCGGGACGATTGGTCGAAAATTAAGTTTTATGAAAAAACATTTTGTTTTTCAAGATATCTTGACCATACTCGGCATTTATTAGTTTTACTATACTCCTCATATATATGCAAAATCCTATTAAGAGCGCACCACTATATTATATAGCTTCCAAAGGCACGATCGTTAGAAAATTTAATTGTTGTATGAAAAAAGAAACACGGCAGTTGTTAATTTTACTATATTCCTCATATATCGGCAAAATCATATTAAGATCCGACGACTATATCATATAGCTGCCATAGGGACGATCGGTCGAAAATTAAGTTGTATGAAAAAACATTTCGTTTTGCAAGATATATTGCCCAAACTCGGCATTTGTTGGTTGTACTATGTTCCTCATATATATTTGCAAAATTCTATTAAGATCGCACCACTACATCATATGGCTGCCATAGCAACGATCGGTCGAATATTAAATTGTTGTATGAAAAAACATTTTGTTTTTCAAGATATGTTGACCAAAATCGGCAATTATTAGTTTTACTGTACTCCTCATATATATGCAAAATTCTATTTATATGGGACCACCTTATCATATAGCTGCCATCGGGACGATTGGTCGAAAATTAAGTTTTATGAAAAAACATTTTGTTTTTCAAGTATCTTGACCATACTCGGCATTTATTAGTTGTACTATACTCCCCATATATATGCAAAAACTTACTTAGATCGCACCACTATATTATATAGCTGCCATAGAAACGATCGGTCGAAAAATAAGTTGTATGACAACACATTTTGTTTTTCAAGATATATTGACCAAAATCGACATTATTCAAGATATCTTGACCAAACTCGGCATTTGTTGGTTGTACTATTCTCCTCATATATTTGCAAAATCCTATTAAGATCGCAATACTATATTATATAGCTGCCATAGCAACGATCGGTCGAAAATTAAGTTGTATGAAAACACATTTTGTTTTTCAAGATATCTTGGCCAAAATCGACATTGATTAGTTTTACTGTACTAGTCATATATATGCAAAATTCTAATTATTTGGGACCACCTTATCATATAGCTGCCATCGGGACGATTGGTCGAAAATTAAGTTTTATAAAAAAACATTTTGTGTTTCAAGTATCTTGACAATACTCGGCATTTATTAGTTGTACTATACTCCCCATATATATGCAAAAACTTACTCAGATCGCACCACTATATCATATAGCAGCCATAGGAACGATTGGTCGAAAATAAAGTTTTTTGTAAGAAATAACATTGTGTTTTTTAAGATATCTTGACTAACCTCGGCATTTATTAGTTTTACTATACTCGTCATATATGGGCAAAATCATATTAAGATCCGATGACTATATCATATATCTGCCATAGGAACGATCGGTCGAAAATTAAGTTGTTGTATCAAACAACATTTAGTTTTTCAGGATATCTTCACCAAACTCGACATTTCTTGGTTTCACTTTACTCCTCATATATATGCAAAATTCTATTCATGTGGGACCACTTTATCATATAGCTGCCATAGGGACGATCGGTCGAAAATTAAGTTGTGTGAAAAAACATTTTGTTTTTCAAGATATCTGCACCAAACTCGGCATTTGTTGGTTGTACTATGCTCCTCATATATTTGCAAAATCCTATTAAGATCGCAACTCTATATGATATAGCTGCCATAGGAACGATCGGTCGAAATATAAGTCGTTGTATGAAAAAATATTTTGTTTTTAAAGATATATTGACCAAATTCGACATTTATTAGTTTTACTGTACTCCTCATATATATGCAAAATTCTATTTATATGGGACCACTTTATCATATAGCTGCCATTGGGACGATTGGTCGAAAATTAAGTTGTATGAAAAAACATTTCGTTTTTCAACATGTCTTGACCATACTCGGCATTTATTAGTTTTACTATACTCCTCATAAATATGCAAAATCCTATTAAGATCGCACCACTATATCATGTAGCTGCCATAGAAACGATCGGTCAAAAATTAAGATGTATGAAAAAACATTTTGTTTTTCAAGATATCTTGTCCATACTGGGCATTTATTAGTTTTACTATACTCCCCATATATATGCAAAATCTTATTTAGATCGCACCACTATATCATGTAGCTGACATAGGAACGATCGGTCGAAAATTAAGCTGTTGTATAAAAAAACATTTTGTTTTTTCAGATATCTTCACCAAACTCGACATTACTTGGTATCACTTTACTCCTCATATATATGCAAAATTATATTTATATGGGACCACTTTATCATATAGCTGCCATAGGGACGATCGGTCAAAAATTAAGTTGTATGAAAAAACATTTCGTTTTGCAAGATATATTGCCCAAACTCGGCATTTGTTGGTTGTACTATGTTCCTCATATATATTTGCAAAATCCTATTAAGATCGCACCACTACATCATATGGCTGCCATAGAAACGATCGGTCGAATATTAAATTGTTGTATGAAAAAACATTTTGTTTTTCAAGATATGTTGACCAAAATCGGCAATTATTAGTTTTACTGTACTCCTCATATATATGCAAAATTCTATTTATATGGGACCACCTTATCATATAGCTGCCATCGGGACGATTGGTCGAAAATTAAGTTTTATGAAAAAACATTTTGTTTTTCAAGTATCTTGACCATACTCGGCATTTATTAGTTGTACTATACTCCCCATATATATGCAAAAACTTACTTAGATCGCACCACTATATTATATAGCTGCCATAGAAACGATCGGTCGAAAAATAAGTTGTATGACAACACATTTTGTTTTTCAAGATTTATTGACCAAAATCGACATTATTCAAGATATCTTGACCAAACTCGGCATTTGTTGGTTGTACTATGCTCCTCATATATTTGCAAATCCTATTAAGATCGCAATACTATATTATATAGCTGCCATAGCAACGATCGGTCGAAAATTAAGTTGTATGAAAACACATTTTGTTTTTCAAGATATCTTGGCCAAAATCGACATTTATTAATTTTACTGTACTAGTCATATATATGCAAAATTCTAATTATTTGGGACCACCTTATCATATAGCTGCCATCGGGACGAATTGGTCGAAAATTAAGTTTTATAAAAAACATTTTGTGTTTCAAGTATCTTGACAATACTCGGCATTTATTAGTTGTACTATACTCCCCATATATATGCAAAAACTTACTCAGATCGCACCACTATATCATATAGCAGCCATAGGAACGATCGGTCGAAAATAAAGTTTTTGTAAGAAATAACATTGTGTTTTTTAAGATATCTTGACTAACCTCGGCATTATTAGTTTTACTATACTCGTCATATATGGGCAAAATCATATTAAGATCCGATGACTATATCATATATCTGCCATAGGAACGATCGGTCGAAAATTAAGTTGTTGTATCAAACAACATTTAGTTTTTCAGGATATCTTCACCAAACTCGACATTTCTTGGTTTCACTTTACTCCTCATATATATGCAAATTCTATTCATACGGGACCACTTATCATATAGCTGCCATTGGGACGATCGGTCGAAAATTAAGTTGTGTGAAAAAACATTTTGTTTTTCAGGATATCTGCACCAAACTCGGCATTTGTTGGTTGTACTATGCTCATCATATATTTGCAAAATCCTATTAAGATCGCAACTCTATATGATATAGCTGCCATAGGAACGATCGGTCGAAATATAAGTTGTTGTATGAAAAAACATTTTGTTTTTCAAGATATATTGACCAAATTCGACATTTATTAGGTTTACTGTACTCCTCATATATATGCAAAATTCTATTTATATGGGACCACTTTATCATATAGCTGCCATTGGGACGATTGGTCGAAAATTAAGTTGTATGAAAAAACATTTTGTTTTTCAAGATATCTTGACCATACTCGGCATTTATTAGTTTTACTTTACTCCTCAAATACATGCAAAATCCTATAAAGATCGGACAACTATATCATATAGCTACCACAGGAACGATCGGTAAAAAATTTAACTGTTGTATGAAAAAAGAAACATGGCACTTAT